>NW_026512338.1:0-300000 GCF_027579735.1 Bombina bombina
ATCATGCCCAATAAGTTTTATCACCAAGTACCTCACAAAAACGATTACATTCCAGTAAACGTTTTAAACATACATTTGAAAAGTTATGAATTGTTATAATAAGCCTGCTACCAGTCGCTTTTACTGCAGTTAAGGCTCATACATTATTTCAGTATTAACAGTATTTTCAGAGTCAATTCCATTCCTTAGAAAAATACATTCAGTGTACACACACTCATCAGCCTAATACCAGTCGCTATCACTGCATTTAAGGCTGAACTTACTTTACATTGGTATCAGCAGTATTTTCTCAGTCAATTCCATTCCTCAGAAAAATAATTACTGCACATACCTCATTTGCAGGGGGGTCCTGCATGCTATTCCCCTTCTCTGAAGTTACCTCACTCCTCAGATGAGAACAGCCAGTGGATCTTAGTTACGTCTGCTAAGATCATAGAAAACGCAGGCAGATTCTTCTTCTAATGCTGCCTGAGAATAAACAGCACACTCCGGTGCCATTTAAAATAACAAACTTTTGATTGTAGAAATAAAACTAAGTTAAAAAACACCACAGACCTCTCACAGCGACCTATCTAGTTAGGCTGCAAGAGAATGACTGAATATGAATGTGAGGGGAGGAGCTATGTAGCAGCTCTGCTGGGTGATCCTCTTGCAGCTTCCTGTTAGGAAGAGATATATTCCATAAGTAATGGATGACCGTGGACTGACTACACTTAACAAGAGAAAGTGCTATTCAATGGCACCAGCAAACTGAGGTTTCAAATCACAGCAACTATTACCAAAAATTTTAATTTTTAATTATTAGAATACTGTCACAACAAATATGATTGGTTTGTAAATAATTTTTTAAGTAGGCCTGGCACACAGGCTTGGAAGGCTGTAGAAAACTGAATTCAAAGGCACGAGCAAACTGAGGGTTAAGATCATCAACAATAAAGATTTTTTTAATTTTAATTAGTAACTATACTGTGACAAAAAATTAGGATTGGTGTAAATAGTTGGCAAGACGGCATGGCACAAAAGGATGGCAGGCAGGAGGGAGATGCAATTCAAGGACACTAGGAGACTGATTACTGACAGTCTAAACAGTGATGATTGACAATTTTTGCAATACTGTTAACAGAAATATGATTGCTGACAACAATTGGCTAGGTGGGGGCCTGGCTCACAGCAGGCCTGCAAGGCAGGAGGAAAGTGCGCTTTCAATGGCACCAGCAAACTGACGATTCAAATCAAAGCAACTATTACCAAAAATTTTAATTTTTAATTATTAGAATACTGTCACAACAAATATGATTGGTGTAAATATTTTTTAAGTAGGCCTGGCACACAGGCTTGGAAAGGCTGTAGAAAACTGCAATTCAAAGGCACGAGCAAACTGAGGGTTAAGATCATCAACAATAAAGATTTTTTTAATTTTAATTAGTAACTACACTGTGACAAAAAATTAGGATTGGTGTAAATAGTTGGCAAGAGGACCTGGCACAAAAGGATGGCAGCAGGAGGGAGATGCAATTCAAGGACACTAGGAGACTGATTACTGACAGTCTAAACAGTGATGATTGACAATTTTTGCAATACTGTTAACAGAAATATGATTGCTGACAACAATTGGCTAGGTGGGGGGGCCTGGCTCACAGCAGGCTGCAAGCAGGAGGAAAGTGCGTTTCAATGGCACAAGCAAACTGACGATTCAAATCACAGCAACTATTACCAAAAATTTTAATTTTTAATTATTAGAATACTGTCACAACAAATATGATTGGTGTAAATATTTTTTAAGTAGGCCTGGCACACAGGCTTGGAAGGCTGTAGAAAACTGAATTCAAAGGCACGAGCAAACTGAGGGTTAAGATCATCAACAATAAAGATTTTTTTAATTATAATTACGTAACTATACTGTGACAAAAAAATTAGGATTGGTGTAAATAGTTGGCAAGACGGCCTGGCACAAAAGGATGGCAGGCAGGAGGGAGATGCAATTCAAGGACACTAGGAGACTGATTAATGACAGTATAAACAGTGATGATTGACAATTTTTGCAATACTGTTAACAGAAATATGATTGCTGACAACAATTGGCTAGGTGGGGGCCTGGCTCACAGCAGGTTGCAAGGCAGGAGGAAAGTGCGTTTCATTGGCACCAGCAAACTGACGATTCAAATCACAGCAACTATTAACAAAAATTTTAATTTTTAATTATTAGAATACTGTCACAACAAATATGATTGGTGTAAATATTTTTTAAGTAGGCCTGGCACACAGGCTTGGAAGGCTGTAGAAAACTGCAATTCAAAGGCACGAGCAAACTGAGGGTTAAGATCATCAACAATAAATATTTTTTAATTTTAATTAGTAACTATACTATGACAAAAAATTAGGATTGGTGTAAATAGTTGGCAAGACGGCCTGGCACAAAAGGATGGCAGGCAGGAGGGAGATGCAATTCAAGGACACTAGGAGACTGATTACTGACAGTCTAAACAGTGATGATTGACAATTTTTGCAATACTGTTAACAGAAATATGATTGCTGACAACAATTGGCTAGGTGGGGGCCTGGCTCACAGCAGGGCTGCAAGGCAGGAGGAAAGTGCGTTTCAATGGCACCAGCAAACTGACGATTCAAATCACAGCAACTATTACCAAAAATTTTAATTTTTAATTATTAGAATACTGTCACAACAAATATGATTGGTGTTAATATTTTTGAAGTAGGCCTGGCACACAGGCTTGGAAGGCTGTAGAAAAGTGCAATTCAAAGGCACGAGCAAACTGAGGGTTAAGATCAACACTAAAAATTTTTTTTATTTAAATTAATAACTATACTGTCTGACTGTGACAACAATTATGATTGGTGTAAATAGTTGGCTAGACGGCCTGGCACAAAAGGCTGGCAGTGGCAGGCAGGAGGTAAATGAAATTCAATGGCCCTAGGAGACTGAATATTTGCAGTCCAAAAAATTATGTTTTTTTTTTTTTTTTTATTACTGTTACAAGAATTATGATTGGTGCCACTAATTGGCTACTTGGGCCTGGCAGACAGGCTGGCAGATATGAGTCGTAAATGGTAGGTAGGGCAGTAATTTAACACAGTATGCTGTGTAAGTGACAAAAACACAGGACTGATAGAAAATTAGATTTGATTACACTAGCAAACAAATTTAAACTTTTTTTTTTTTTTATATTAAAATTAAGGTGAAAGAAAATAGATATGAGTGCTGGGTGGCTGCCTGGCACAGACCAATTAACCAAAAGACTGAAAAAAAGAGGTTATTAATGCTGAGTGAGCCTGACAGACACAGGCATGATAGTAAATGTAATTAGATTACACTAGAAAAAATTTTTTTTTGTGTTTTTTTTTTTAAATTAAAAATAATGTTATAAACGGATATTAACACTGCTGGCTGCTGGCTGGCACAGAGCAATGAACCAGAGTATATGCTGTGTGACACTGGCCTGATAGAAAATGAAAAAAAAAATTACACTAGAAAAATAATTATATTTTTGGGTTAGTTAAATTTAACTAATAGTTGTTAGGGAGATATCAGTGGTGGCAGTAGTCACAGCATATGCTGTGAGCCTTAAACACACAGCTGAAAGCCAGGCAAATGCTAATAAAAACAAACAAAAAAAAACGGCACGAAATATAGCCCCTAAAAAGGGCTTTATGGGGTGCTGTGCTTGCAGCAGAGATGAGTTGAGTCCTTCTGGACTGTAAATACACTAGCCTAGCTATGTTTTTCCTATTAATGTCAGGAGCAAAAACACAACACGTCCTCTCATTAAAAAAGCAAGGTCGTTATGAGTCTAAAATGGCGGATTCCGAGTAGCTGGGAGTGTCTGTGAGGGAGTGTCTGATGTTGATTGGCTCTAATGTGTCAGGCGGCTGTGACATAAAGGGTCAAAGTTTCCACAATGATGACACATAGGGGCGGATCGAACATCGCCATGTGTTCGCCCACAAACGCGAACAACCTATGTTCGCTGTGAACCGTTCGCAGGTTGGCGAACAGTTCGGGACATCACTACTCACCATGTTTTCCCTCCTGGGACTGCAGCTCTCTTCAAAGCTGTTCTCTTATTTTAAGCCATTACAGGGGCCAGTTAGTGAAGATCATATCTTCATATTTGATCCCTCCATCTTGGAGTATACGTAAACTTGCACCCTGTGACAGAAGCTGTGCACATTCAGAGATCAGTGACGTTGCCACCTTTTGACAGCTGTACCTTACGCTTCAGTTTAGCTTGCATGATAGAGGGCAGAAGCTTTATATTTTGCAGCTTAAACACTTACATAACAAATATAAAAAGACCTCAGGAATAATATAGAGTGCGGTTATTGCAAAAATGTACAGATTTTACTCTGCACTATGTACGCTAAAAAACTAAAATGCACCATACAGCTATTTACAAGGACAACAATGTCACTGATGTGTGTACGGGCAACACTTGTGTCACAAGATGAATATCAAAAATCCAAGGAGGTGCCCTGTGTGAAGATAAGGAACTTCACAAACCAGCACCAGTAAAGGGGTTAAAAAAACTTTCATCTTAGCATCAGTGTGACCAGTTTACACCCATCTAAACACAATGGGGTTAGAATTACCATAAGTCGAGCGGAACATGATTCGCTATAGCGAAATATATACGCTCGACCCTCGCTAAATTTTCTAGTGAAATACTTGTGCCATGCCATCCCCTAATCAACGGTGGCCAATCGGCCACTAGCAGGGGTGTGTCAATCATCCTGATCGTATCTGATCGGGATGATTTCAGTCCGCCACCTAAAAGGAGCAGCTTCTTCAATTCCATTTCAGGCAAGCCTGAAACGATGGGCGTAGAATGCAGCATCTGCTACTTAATAAACCTACCACAATTACTTTTTGTTCAGGTTATTCCAACCTACTTTTTGAATGCTCTTACCTTCTGACGACTCACATTCACTTCCAAATTTTCTCTGATAATGAATTGTCTGTCCTGTTGTCTTTCCAAGCTCTAACAAATCTACACAATATAGAAGTACATTTTAATATAAAAAAGTAATGTAAAGCAAATTGCATAAATGAACTGTTTTTTTCACTCAACAATAAGATCCACAGCATCAAAGTTAAGCAAACAATCTTGTGTTTATTACTGCATCTTCAAGCAAGGCACAACAAAACAAGTGACGTTTCAGGTTCTTCACCCTTAATCATGCTTAAGGAAGCATGATTAAGGGCAAAGAAACCAAAACACTGCTTATTTTATTGTGCCTTGCCTGAAGATGCACTAATACCACAAGATTGTTTAACTTTAGTGCTGTGGACGTTTGCTTATTGATGTGTTTGGGGTGTCTGCAGTCTATCCCATTTTTACGGGCATCAAGTTTGGTGCTGGGCTCTCATAAAGATTTTGTGTTCACTCAAACTATATGTTACATTGTCAATGCTTTTATGTAATTTAAAATACACTATTCCAATTCTAAATGACTAAACTTATTTTAAGAATAAGATACATATGGACAAAAAACTACTTACTTTCTGACAAAAAGTCAAGTCTTTTAGCATTCTGGTCCAGAGATGTATGCCACTGATTGAGCATGACAGAACGAATACCTGAGACACTGAGCAAGATAGCTGTTTCCACAGGTCTCTCCAATGCCATGTATATTTTACTAAAGTAAATGTCATAAAAGAATAAGTATATGATTATATATTTCAGACTATTGGAAAAAACATACACACACACAAAAAAGAAAATGAAACAAGTTAAAATATGCCTGAAACATACTGTATACTAAAATTAGTTCCATATTTAAAGGATGATCATGTGGCAAAGATAAAAATATTCAGAAAGAAAAATTATTATTAAAGCGCCAAAAGGACAAGGCTGGGTCTAAGTGAAATTATATCATTTATTACAATGAATATAGAAAACAGTTAAAATATATCTAGAGTACATAAAAAATATATATACATATATCCTGGATCCAAGATTTACAATAATTAAAACAAAATGTAAAAGCAATCAGTAAAAACAGATGTATCCAAAACTTGATTTTATCAGTACTTCGATTGGTTTGGAAATCTGATATGTTGTGAGTCAATGATACAAGCTATGTATCTTAACAGTGCTTTAAAGCAAATGGATTGAATGTTTTTTGATTGAGTGTGGGTGCTCTTATTAACACATCAGTGTGAAATAATAAAGTGCAAACAAAGGTTAACAAAGAACAGTGTAAAGATCAGTGTAAACCTATGATGTGAACACAACTAGCAATCGTTAAATTGTGTAGTGTTAGTGTACAATGGCAAACTCCAAAAAAACATATAAAAAATATAATTAGAATATAAAAATATAAAAATATAAAAAATCCAAAAAAAGGTCCAAAAAAGTCCTGAAACAAAGTGAGCAGTCAAACAACAGTGGAGAATGTCAGATGTGAAAAATTAAAAATGAAAAATGAAAAAATGTACTTGTTTGTCCCAAACAGATGTAGTGGTATTCCTCCCAGTGTTTTTTCTCCCAAGTGTTAGATGTAGATAAGACTCCTAAGTGATGACCCAATCGGTCAGTCAGTGATCTGCCATATTGATCCTTTCTGTCAAAGATACAAGAACAATAATAGTGCAGACGTTTTACAAAATAGCTCCCTATCAGAGTATCACTTACCAGTCGACCGCGTTTCGGTCAGGCATTGACCTTTATCAAGACTGGTTTTAGCTAATTTTTTGCTTCTTTTTTATATCCTTGTTGATTTTCGTCCAAACTATATGGATTTAAGATACAAGTGTTTTATTCCAAACTATGAATAAAAAATGCCAATAGAAAAACCCTTTCATATACGATATTAACTAACGATCCGTCACCCGAAACCGGAAGTGGGAAACTGCACTTCCGGTCATACGAAAATCAACAAGGATATAAAAAGAAGCAAAAAATTAGCTAAAACCAGTCTTGATAAAGGTCAATGCCTGACCGAAACGCGTCGACTGGTAAGTGATACTCTGATAGGGAGCTATTTTGTAAAACGTCTGCACTATTATTGTTCTTGTATCTTTGACAGAAAGGATCAATATGGCAGATCACTGACTGACCGATTGGGTCATCACTTAGGAGTCTTATCTACATCTAAACACTTGGGAGAAAAAACACTGGAGGAATACCACTACATCTGTTTGGGACAAACAAGTACATTTTTTCATTTTTCATTTTTAATTTTTCACATCTGACATTCTCCACTGTTGTTTGACTGCTCACTTTGTTTCAGGACTTTTTTGGACCTTTTTTTGGATTTTTATATTTTATATTTTTATATTCTAATTATATTTTTTATATGTTTTTTTGGAGTTTGCCATTGTACACTAACACTACACAATTTAACGATTGCTAGTTGTGTTCAATCATAGGTTTACACTGATCTTTACACTGTTCTTTGTTAACCTTTGTTTGCACTTTATTATTTCACACTGATGTGTTAATAAGAGCACCCACACTCAATCAAAAAACATTCAATCCATTTGCTTTAAAGCACTGTTAAGATACATAGCTTGTATCATTGACTCACAACATATCAGATTTCCAAACCAATCGAAGTACTGATAAAATCAAGTTTTGGATACATCTGTTTTTACTGATTGCTTTTACATTTTGTTTTAATTATTGTAAATCTTGGATCCAGGATATATGTATATATATTTTTTATGTACTCTAGATATATTTTAACTGTTTTCTATATTCATTGTAATAAATGATATAATTTCACTTAGACCCAGCCTTGTCCTTTTGGCGCTTTAATAATAATTTTTCTTTCTGAATATCCACTTTTCTGACCGCTAGGGGTCAATTTATTAGAGCAAAGGGTCCCTTTTAGCATTAGGCGCTTAGTGTCCACCCAGATATAGTATTCATCATCCTAGCAAACACAGAGCAGCCTTTTGCAATTTCTTTATATCACACTATGAGCTCCTTTTTAAGCCTGAGGCAGCCAATAAATATTAATATCACAGACATAGGAAAAGAAGAGCACATGTTGGATGTTGAAGATGACACCATAGATATACATCTAATCTTTAAAGAATTAGAAAAGTTACTCATCTCTGAGGTGAAATACAAAGGAGAGATAACTTTTCTCCAAAAATGTTTGGAATTAAAGATTATTCCAAAAGGGCTATTAGTGCACAAAGAATGTGCTTTTCCAATCTCAGATACTCTTGCTGAAAAATGGAAAAATACATTATTACAAACTTCACAACAGCTGATTAAGCTAATTATAGAGCACAGAGAAACACAAATCATACAGATTGACTTAGACATTAAGGAAAATGAAGTCATTATTCTGAACTTAGAAAGTTCAGGATTAGAATGTGAAGAGATTGCACATAAGAAAGAAAGTCTAGTGAAAAAAGTAATTAAAATAAAGGAAGATATTACAAAAAAGAAAACTAAGAAATTAATAAGGGAATTAGAAAAGAAAAATAATGAAGAAAAGGGTGACTCTGAATCAAAAGTAAATTTAGATGGGGAAAATACCGATACCCACAATGAAGAGAATGAATCTAACACATGGACAACAGTGACATACAATAAAACTAAGAAAGATAAAACCAACTTCCAAGACCCTGAAAGACAGCAATACACACCACATTATAGGAAACAATATGTCAGAATACCATAATGACAAATCAGAACACAACTCGAGACAAACTAACTATAGGAATGACTATAATGCTCACACCTACAATAAGAGACAAAGACACTTTGAAAATAACTATAGGGGGCAATATGCACCTAGTAGACAGAATCTATATGAAAGGCCATATAACAATAACAGAATAAGTACTAACCACTCTGACCATAGAAGAGAGAGAAGAGATTATTATACAAATAATTTCGATGAAAGAGGAAGAGAACGGTATTATAGAGGGAGATTTGCACAAGCATATTGGAGAGATTCCGACTACCCGGAAAGAAATTGGAGATACCAAAACTATCAGGAGCGGGGATATCAACGAAGAAACAATAATAATTACCAGCAGAGGAGTAACTTCGTTGGAAGATCTACCTACGGAGAAATGCAAGAACAAAGCTTCAGAAATACAAATATCTATGAGACCCCCCCACGTGAAAGGAGACAACAAGGTCCAAGAGAAGAGCCTCTCAATGAGAGAGAAAAGGAATGGACCAAATCCCTAAGGGGACAACCAACAACCAGAGAAAAGAGGACTGGAACGAATAGATCAAATAACCAAATAAAAACAGATACACCAGCATTACAACACTCCTCATCCTCCACTTCTTCTTCTTTTTTAGAATTGGAACTCCAAAACCACAAAAAAGGAGAACAAAACCAATCCTCCACACGGGTAAAAACAAGACCCATAGAGGAAAAAGAGGAGGCCTAAAGACAAAGAAAGTTACAAATGAAATAAATCACCAGACAGGTGATGATTCTGAGAAAGGGATATTCAATCTAAGTTCCCATAAATTGAACGAAGAGGAAAGATCCATCCTAAAATTGGGCTTATCTTTCGCCCCTTCTAAATGTCTGGATAAATTCACGACATTCATAAACACAAAAGAATTTATCAGAAAATTAACTCTGAAAAGATTTTTTCTGAAATCACCTTTGGAAAGGATGGGCTATGGTTTTCAAGGATATACTCAAACTCAACAAATGGATGGCTACAAACATACCAACCTGAAGCCAAAATCTACATTCTACCCTCTGACATACAAAGGGACAGCACTCGAAACATTCGAGACTGTAGTATGTAGAGAGATACGAGATATAGACAACAAGAAGCTCAAATTGAAAAACAAAAACCTATCGAATAAACAAATCGAAATCGTTAAAAAGTTGGAAGATAACCACAATCTCATCATTAAGCCGGCTGATAAGGGCGGTGGGATTGTGGTAATGAACAAGACAGACTACAATAAGGAGATGGAGAGGATTCTGGGTGACCAAAATACATATGAAAAACTGAAAGAAAACCCGGTTAATCTATACAAAAAAACACTGACAAACCTTTTGAAGGGAGCAAAAGAAGAGAATATTCTGAATGAAAAAGAGTATGATTACATAAATGTAACATTTCCAAAGACACCGATAATATATCACCTCCCCAAAATTCATAAAAGTTTGAACAACCCCCCTGGAAGACCAATAATCTCAGGGATAGGGTCTTTAAGTAGCAATCTGTCGGAGTATGTGGACAGACATCTCCAGAAGCTTGTCAGAGAACGCCCATCATATATAAGGGATTCTACTCAAATAATCAATCTACTCGAGGATATAAGTTGGGAAGAGAATTACATCCTGGCAACTTGTGACGTGACTGCGTTATACACGAGTATTCCCCATGAGGAAGGACTGAAAGCTGTGAAATTTTACCTGGAGAGAGAGGAAGAGATCCCAGAAAGACAATGTGAATTTATACTAGAAAGTATAAAACTATATTCTACATCACAATTACTTCAGCAACGAAGGGAAATTCTACAGACAGATATGTGGGACGGCGATGGGGACCAGGTTCGCGCCGAGCTATGCCAACCTCTATATGGCCAAGTGGGAAGAAATTTTCTGGGAGTCATGTCCTGCAGGCGCGGATCTGGTCCTCTATCGCCGCTATATCGATGACATCATACTTGTGTGGAGAGGAACACAAGAAGATCTTGAATATACCTTCAAGGTGATGAACCAGAATGAAGTAAATCTTCAGTTTACATACGAATGTAGTCAAAAATCTCTTACTTATCTGGATCTGAAAATAGAAATAAAGAATAATAACATCGAAACATCAACTCACTTTAAGCAGGTGGACAGCAACAATTATGTCCACCAAACCAGTTGTCATCACAGAAATTGGAAGGCAAACATCCCAAAGGGACAACTTCTACGGATGAAGAAAAACTGCTCAGATCCACAAAAATGGGAGGAACAAGCCCAGTTAATCAAGGCTAAATTCATCGAGAGAGGTTACAACGAACATCTATTGGATCAGAAGATAGAAGAGGTCCGAAAAATTGAAAGAAAAGAACTAACCAAATACAAGGATAAATCCAGTGGGAATAATGACAACGAAATCCTGGATATACCATTAATAACAGAATACAGTGAAAACAGTAGGGTTATCGAAAACATCTTTAGGAAGCATTGGAACATATTGAAGGACGATGACATCCTAGGAGAAAAACTTCCTCAACGACCAAAGTTCGTATACAGAAGAACAAATAACCTGAAAAACAAACTAGCCCCAAGCATCAAAAAGGTCAAAAAATCTGGAATAAAAGATGTATTTGGGAAAACAATAAAAGGCTTTTTTCCCTGTCACACATGCAAGGCATGCAAATGTGGCAAAAAATCCACAATGTTCCAATCACACAATAATAAAGAAAAATACAAAATCAAAGAACTAATAAAGTGTCAAGATAAGGACGTCATATACCTCCTCGAATGCCCATGCGGTCTCCAATATGTGGGACAAACGTCCAGACCACTGAGAGATAGGATACGTGAACATTTGTTATGTATCGAAAAACTCAATAAAGAGACCGCATTATACAAACATTTTTCAGAAAAACATCAAGGAAACATCAAAACACTCACATATATGGGAATACAAAAGGTTCCCAGGGATTGGAGAGGAGGAAACCAGGAGAAAAAATTACTCACTGAGGAGTCAAAATGGATATTTCGCCTTGACTCCCTCCACCCTAGAGGTTTGAATAATAAAGAGGACCTGTCTCATCTATTGAACCTAAACTAAGGATAACATTGAACTAGTAAGGCTATGGGAGTACACCAGAGGAAACGAGAAGGATCAGAGTGACCCTCCAGACAACACACCTCAGGGAATTAAGAGCTTCCTAGGAAACTCTCATACATATAACTGTCCCCGGCCACATTTCTGCTCATATCCAAGTAAGAGAATTTGACTACCTTAAGAAAACATTTCATCATAAGAAGAAAAACATCACTAAGAGGATTATAACTATAGAAAAGAAAAAATCCTGAATAATGCCACATATATCCCACCTTGAGAGAATGAAAGTACAGATGAATAAACATCAGAAGCTAAGTGTAAATCCCTCTCCCTCTATATATCATCTCTAAACCTGTCTCTCAAACTGTCTATCTAGCCCCTAAATGTGGTAACTAGTTAAATATATCAAATATATCAAATATATTAAATATATCAGATTGCTAACTTAACATTGGCCCATTAAAAAGACCAATTCACCGCATTGACATTTACCATCATACAGATATGATGATAACTATAAAAAGCTCATATTTGAGAACACTTATAGATTCTAATATATAACAACATCAGAGAAGGGAAAAGATTTCGCCTATAGTTTATTCAGAAACTCTAATGAATATATTAGCTTTGATGATTATGGTCTATTTGTGAGACCTTCCCCACTTGATAACTCCAGAAAAAGAAATCACATAGATACAACCTGACATGGGGTTTTAATCCCATTCCAAGTGGCCCTTACGATCGGCCCTCTAATACCTAATAAAGGGGTATATACAGATTTCCAACAAAAAACCCACTATACCCAATACACACAATAGAAAGAACATCTAATATATTAGAGAAGAATCATTAACCCAGTCCTCTAAAAATATAAGCTATAATAAAAATTTAAGCTATAATTTAAGCTAAAATCTAAGCTGGATAATCAGAAAGAATTTAAAAAAACAATAATTATTAATAAATTACCGAAGACCAACAAGAAAAAGTATCTCATATACCCCCCATTTTAAACAGATAAGAAAACAACAAAGCACGGGTCTATTGAAATTTCTATATACCATCAATATGTCATTCCACTTTAAAAATGTCTAATACAGCATAAGATTGAAGAAATAAAATGCTAAGAATGTAAAAAGTATGTATAAAAGTATGTATGTACTTGTTGCAATATTTATATAATTTCTATTGTTTTAATCGCTATTTCTATTTTTTATTTTTATTTGTTATGTTATATTTACTTTTCATTATTTTTCAATTTTGACTGTGACACACAATGTCTATCCCACCTTTGACTGGACCACACAAAAGAACATATCCAATTCACAATTAACATACACTGAAAATAGTATGGAAACCGGCACTAAGAAATATTGGACCAATAAGAAAAGGGAACTAATACACACCCCCACATGTAAATAGGTAGTTGGAGTCTATTCACAAGACTGAAATACACCACCAATAGTAAAAGGCATAGAACACACGCCCTAAATTCGACCAATCAGATAACTAGAAAATCGGAACTCATAGGAAAACATTAAATATACCATACCAAACTATATGGATTTAAGATACAAGTGTTTTATTCCAAACTATGAATAAAAAATGCCAATAGAAAAACCCTTTCATATACGATATTAACTAACGATCGTCACCCGAAACCGGAAGTGGGAAACTGCACTTCCGGTCATACGAAAATCAACAAGGATATAAAAAGAAGCAAAAAATTAGCTAAAACCAGTCTTGATAAAGGTCAATGCCTGACCGAAACGCGTCGACTGGTAAGTGATACTCTGATAGGGAGCTATTTTGTAAAACGTCTGCACTATTATTGTTCTTGTATCTTTGACAGAAAGGATCAATATGGCAGATCACTGACTGACCGATTGGGTCATCACTTAGGAGTCTTATCTACATCTAACACTTGGGAGAAAAAACACTGGGAGGAATACCACTACATCTGTTTGGGACAAACAAGTACATTTTTTCATTTTTCATTTTTAATTTTTCACATCTGACATTCTCCACTGTTGTTTGACTGCTCACTTTGTTTCAGGACTTTTTTGGACCTTTTTTTGGATTTTTATATTTTTATATTTTTATATTCTAATTATATTTTTTATATGTTTTTTTGGAGTTTGCCATTGTACACTAACACTACACAATTTAACGATTGCTAGTTGTGTTCACATCATAGGTTTACACTGATCTTTACACTGTTCTTTGTTAACCTTTGTTTGCACTTTATTATTTCACACTGATGTGTTAATAAGAGCACCCACACTCAATCAAAAAACATTCAATCCATTTGCTTTAACCCCTTAATGACAAGTGACGTACCAGGTACGTCCTGCAAAAACTTGCAGTTAGTGACAATGGACGTACCTGGTACGTCACTTGTCTAAGAGAGTGCTGGAAGCGATCGCAAACGCTTCCAGCAGCTCTCAGGGTATTGCAGTGATGCCTCGATATTGAGGCATCCTGCAATACCCTTAGAAAGCATCCGATGCAGAGAGAGCCACTCTGTGGCCCTCTCTGCACCGGTAGCGATGCGGCCGGTTCGTTGGTGGGTGGGAGCGCAACTGGGAGGCGGGTGGGCGGCCCATCGCTACCCGGCATCCGGCTCCTGTTAGTGCAATGTGCACGCCGGGTGCCGGGAGCGTGCGGGGGGCGCGCATGCGCGTGCGCGTGCGCGCGCGGGGTGCGCGCGCACGCCCGCGATCACCTACCCACACTGACACCAATGAGTGGGAAGAGGGGGGGAAATATATATATATGAGGATCTGGGAGGGGGAGGGGGTTGGGGTATTGTGGGGGGCTGCTACACTACAGAAAAAAATAAATTAGTAATAAAAAATAATTAAAAACACTTTTTTGGGGGGCAAATTGGGTACTGGCAGACAGCTGCCAGTACCCAAGATGGCGGCAATTAGGTAGGGGAGAGGGTTAGATTGCTGGGGGGGGGGATCATGGAGGTTGGGGCTAAGGCAGGAGTCCATCACAGCTAAAACATTTTATTTTTTTTTATTAAAAAAAATAAAAACTCCTTTTATTTAGTACTGGCAGACTTTCTGCCAGTACTTAAGATGGCGGGGACAATTGTGGGGTGGGGGAGGGAAGAGAACTGTTTGGGAGGGATCAGGGGGTGGGATGTGTCAGGTGGGAGGCTGATCTCTACCCTAAAGCTAAAATTAACCCTGCAAGCTCCCTACAAGCTACCTAATTTAACCCCTTAACTGCTGGGCATAATTTACGTGTGGTGCGCAGCAGCATTTAGCGGCCTTCTACTTACCAAAAAGCAACCACAAAGCCATATAAGTCTGCTATTTCTGAACAAAGGGGATCCCAAAGAAGCATTTACAACCATTTGTGCCTTAATTGCAGAAGCTGTTTGTAAATAATTTCAGTGGGAAACCTAAAGTTTGTGACAAAATTTGTGAAAAAGTGAACTTTTTTTTTATTTGATGACATTTGGCGGTGAAATGGTGGCATGAAATATACCAAAATGGGCCTAGATCAATACTTTGGGTTGTCTTCTAAAAAAATATATATACATGTCAAGGGATATTCAGGTATTCCTGACAGATATCAGGGTTCCAATGTAACTAGCGCTAATTTTGAAAAAAAGTTGTTTGGAAATAGCAAAGTTCTACTTGTACTTATTGCCCTATAACTTGCAAAAAAAGTAAAGAACATGTGAACATTGGGTATTTCTAAACTCAGGACAAAATTTAGAAACTATTTAGCATAGGTGTTTTTTTGGTGATTGTAGATGTGTAACAGATTTTGGGGGTCAAAGTTAGAAAAAGTGTGTTTTTTTCAATTTTTTCCTCATATTTTATATTTTTTTTTATAGGAAATTATAAGATATGATGAAAATAATGGTATCCTTAGAAAGTCCATTTAATGGCGAGAAAAACGGTATATAATATGTGTGGGTACAGTAAATGAGTAAGAGGAAAATTACAGCTAAACACAAACACTGCAGAAATGTAAAAATAGCCATTGTCATTAAGGGTAAGAAAATTGAAAAATGGTCCGGTCATTAAGGGGTTAAAGCACTGTTAAGATACATAGCTTGTATCATTGACTCACAACATATCAGATTTCCAAACCAATCGAAGTACTGATAAAATCAAGTTTTGGATACATCTGTTTTTACTGATTGCTTTTACATTTTGTTTTAATTATTGTAAATCTTGGATCCAGGATATATGTATATATATTTTTTATGTACTCTAGATATATTTTAACTGTTTTCTATATTCATTGTAATAAATGATATAATTTCACTTAGACCCAGCCTTGTCCTTTTGGCGCTTTAATAATAATTTTTCTTTCTGAATATCCACTTTTCTGACCGCTAGGGGTCAATTTATTAGAGCAAAGGGTCCCTTTTAGCATTAGGCGCTTAGTGTCCACCCAAAGATAAAAATATGTTAGCATCTTTTTGTAAGGTAAGGTTAATTTATTCTACATTTTTAAAATGTATGTATGGCGTAATGTTACCTTATCAATGGTGGTGAGCAGTATTAGACACTGCATTTAAAGGGCTGCGGAAAAAAATGTCTGGGACTAATTAGAATGATATTGAGAATGTAAGACAAACTTGATAACATTTTGAAGGCTTAACATTTCTGAAATCTAATTCTTTTGAGCTTTAAGCCAAGAAAAAAATGGTCAAAATATGTGGTACATTTGGCTTTTATTAATTTACAAACTGTCTGAAGACGGGGGTAACCCTGAAACGTCACTTGAACACTTAATTAAGTAAAGAATTGTGATTTGTGGATAATATGATTGATTTGAGGAGCACCCTTTTTGGGTGCCTGTCGACAATAAGAAACATGTTTTCGTGAGTGCTCTAACCTAACCGATTTGTGTGTGTGTGTGTGTGTGTGTGTGTGTATGTATGTATGTATGTATGTATGTATATAAATATATATATATATAAAAAGGAAAATCAATATCAAACTTTAAAGGGATACTAACCCCATTTTTTTTTCTTTCATGTTTCAGATAGATCATGCAATTTTAAGCAACATTTTAATTTACTCCTATTATCAATTTTCTTCATTCTCTTGGTATCATTATTTGAAAAGAAAGAATGTAAGCTTAGGAGCCGGCCAATTTTTGGTTCAGCGCCTTTGTCGCGTTTGCTGATTGGTGGCTAAATGTAAGAGAATGAAGAAAAATTGATAATAGGAGTAAATTAGAAAGTTGCCTAAAATTGCATGCTCTATCTAAAACATGAAAGACAAAAATTGGGTTTAGTAGCCCTTTAATATGTGACGTTTCAGGGTGATTTAGCCCTTTGATTGCTAAGCACTTTCCCACCTGGGTGCTAAGATTTTTTAAGTTTTTATTTTATTTTTTGAACAATTTTTTTTTTGTACCTTTTTTTTTATTTTTTTCACACCCCCAAGACTTACACTATTGGAAAGGCGATTACCTTTCCAATGGTGGGTCTTGGGGGTCTGTAGCTGCTTAGATGCCTGAGATACAGGCTTCTAAGCAGCATGCCCCCTGCTCCTATACTTAACACTGTTAAGTATAAATAAAGTTGCGCGGTGACGTCATCATGTTATTGCGTGTGACGTCACCACGCAAACGGGAAGCCCCGGTGATGCCTGTAACTCTAAAGGCACGATCGCCGGGTAGGAGTGGGTGGGAGCCCCCAGATCTCCCTCAAGGTGGGAGAGTGCTAGTGACGGCTCTGAGCCGTCATTAGCACCAGAGTGGGAAACTCTGTGACGGCTTAGAGCTGTCATTTGCACTCAAAGGGTTAAAGGGACACTGAACCCAAATTATTTTCTTTCGTAATTCAGATAGAGCATGCAATTTTAAGCAACTTTCTAATTTACTCCTATTATCAAATTTTCTTCATTCTCTTGGTATCTTTATTTGAAAAGCAAGAATGTACGTTTAGATGCCGGCCCATTTTTGGTGAACAACCTGAGTTGTTCTTGCCGATTGGTGGATTAATTTAACCGACCAATAAACAAGTGCTGTCCATCGGCTGAATCAAAAAATTGCTTAGATGCCTTCTTTTTCAAATAAAGATAGCAAGAGAAAGAAGAAAATTTGATAATAGGAGTAAATTAGAAAGTTGCTTAAAATTGCATGCTCTATCTGAATCACGGAATAAAAAATTTGGGTTCAGTGTCCCTTTAAATCCAGAGAGTGTATACTTTATTGGATTTTTCTTGTATGTTCGATATTGCACCCTGGTCCTGCGACTTCTTACAGTTAGTAAGAGTGCACGGTTACAAACCTAAATTGTGCTGGGTTATCTATTCACAGTTTTTGTTTCATTGCTAATTGCAGGTAAAGTGGACACTGTAGTTGGGGAATGATACATGGATTTAGAAATAGATGTAACAGTTTGCACAACAACAAACCTTTAGATAATTCAGAAGAACTCACAGATATTCTTTTCAGTATTAAACAAGACAAATACTGTTGTGACACGTCAGAGTATCTAAAAAGTGCTTGTTTAGAATCAATTATGCAGTTTTGTCTTTGCATATCGACTTTATAATTCAGATAGATAGATATAATTTTATACAAATTTCAAATTTACTTCTATTATTAAATTTGCTTTGTTCTCTGGGCATCATTTGTAGAAGAGTGGGCAGTGGAGTAACATTGCACTACTGGGAGCTAGCTGAACACATCTCATGAGCCAATGACAAGCATATATGTGCAGCAACAAATAACCAGCTAGCTCCCAGCAGTGCATTGCTGCTTCTGAGCCTACCTAGGTTTCCTCTTCCACTAAGTGAAGAAAGCAACTGTTATAACTGAAGTGAATTGGAAAGTTGTTTAAAGTTGTATACGCTGTCTGAATCATTAACGTTTAATTTTGACTTTACTGTCCCTTTAAGTGATTTACCTAATCTGCATGATTAAATGAAAAATAGGTCTTGAATGGTCACATGCTGAATTATGCTTCTTGCTTCTGTTTTATAGTTTGGGATGATTTAAGTCTGCCACTTCTGAGCATAGATTCAAGATTCAAAAATGGAGCCATATGAATGATAAATTGGAGAATGTGCACATTGCTAAAGCAAAGCAATGTTTATAGGTTTTTTTTTTTTTAAAGTAACGTTAAATTAAAAAAAGAATGCATCCTCCATAAAATGTTTTATTATGTGTAGTAAAAAAATACTTTTATTATTTTCCTTTGTTTTCTGTTAATTAGCTATGAATATTTGTTTTTGTTTTTGCCATCCCCCCAAGGGCTAGATTGTAAGCTGCAGATATCAGATTCTGATCTTACAACATGATACACAGTGATTGTTTGACAATGCAGAAGTTTATTTATATATGTTCCTTTCTAACCACAGAAATTAAATAAGATAAACATACTGTACTAAAAAGTTTTTTTCGAGGGATACGTCTTTTTATGAATGCACAACCATGTAAAATATATTAGAATGTCAGTTTTAAATAATTTTAAAACACTGATTTTGTATTGAACTAATACAATGAACACATTGCACATCATATGCATTTTACATACAATTGCATACCTTTTTTGCACATCGACTTTTGACTGTCTTAGGAAGCTACGATTTGTTCGAACCAGGTCTAGTAGAATCATCATCTGGCACTCTGAAAAAAATTATTTCATGTATGAAAATGACATCATTTTCAATTTAATAAACTTAAAGGGACATGAAACACTATTTTTTTTCTTTCATGATTCAGGTAGAGCATGTGATTTTAAACAACTTTCCAATTTAATTATATTATCTAATTTGTTTTGTATTCTTGGTATCCTTTGTTCAAAAGGCTACCTAGGTAGGCTCAGGAGCTGCTGATTGGTTTGCTGCACATATATGCTTCATGTTATTGTCTCACCCAGAGCGTTAATTAGCTCCCAGTTAGAGTTGCCACCTCGGCCATGTTTTCCTGGACACTTATGACTTATACATACTGCAGGGTAAGCAGGGCGGAACATGTATTGTGCCTCTGGACATCACATGACTAGTGCTGATGAACAGCACAATTTATGTTGCTCCCCGCACACCCTGCAGCATGTGTAACTCATAAGTGTCCAGGAAAACATGGCCAAGGTGGCAACCCTACTCCCAGTAGTGCATTGCTGCTTTTTAAACAAAGGATGCTAAAAGAACAAAAGCACATTAGATAATAAAAGTCAATTGGAAAGTTTATGCTTACCTGATAAATTTATTTCTCTTGTAGTCTATCCAGTCCACAGATCATCCATTACTTGTGGGATATTCTCCTTCCCAACAGGAAGTTGCAAGAGGATCACCCACAGCAGAGCTGCTATATAGCTCCTCCCCTAACTGCCATATCCAGTCATTCGACCGAAACAAGCCGAGAAAGGAGAAACCATAGGGTGCAGTGGTGACTGAAGTTTAATTAAAATTTAGACCTGCCTTAAAAGGACAGGGCGGGCCGTGGACTGGATACACTACAAAAGAAATACATTTATCAGGTAAGCATAAATTATGTTTTCTCTTGTTAAGTGTATCCAGTCCACGGATCATCCATTACTTGTGGGATACCAATACCAAAGCTTAAGTACACGGATGATGGGAGGGACAAGGCAGGAACTTAAATGGAAGGAACCACTGCCTGTAGAACCTTTCTCCCAAAAACAGCCTCTGAAGAAGCAAAAGTATCAAATTTGTAAAATTTTGAAAAGGTATGAAGCGAAGACCAAGTCGCAGCCTTGCAAACCTGTTCAACAGAGGCTTCATTTTTAAAGGCCCAGGTGGAAGCCACAGCTCTAGTAGAATGAGCTGTAATTCTTTCAGGGGGCTGCTGTCCAACAGTCTCATATGCTAAACGGATTATACTCCGAAGCCAAAAAGAAAGAGAGGTTGCCGAGGCCTTTTGACCTCTCCTCTGTCCAGAGTAAATAACAAACAGGTGAGATGTTTGGCGAAAATCTTTAGTAGCCTGCAAGTAAAACTTCAATACACGGACTACGTCTACATTATGCAAAAGACGTTCCTTCTTTGAAGAAGGATTAGGGCATAATGATAGAACAACAATCACTTGATTGAAACCACCTTAGGTAAAAACCCAGGTTTATCTGAATGAAAGATCAGATAAGAAGAATCACAATGTAAGGCAGATAACTCCGAGACTCTTCGAGCCGAGGAAATAGCCATCAGAAAAAGAACTTTCCATGATAGAAGTTTGATATCAATAGAATGAAGGGGTTCAAACGGAACCCCTTGAAGAACTTTAAGAACCAAGTTTAAGCTCCATGGGGGAGCAACAGGTTTAAACACAGGCTTAATTCTAACTAAAGCCTGACAAAATGCCTGAACGTCTGGAACTTCTGCCAGACGCTTGTGTAAAAGAATACAGGGAGTGCAGAATTATTAGGCAAATGAGTATTTTGACCACATCATCCTCTTTATGCATGTTGTCTTACTCCAAGCTGTATAGGCTCGAAAGCCTACTACCAATTAAGCATATTAGGTGATGTGCATCTCTGTAATGATAAGGGGTGTGGTCTAATGACATCAACACCCTATATCAGGTGTGCATAATTATTAGGCAACTTCCTTTCCTTTGGCAAAATGGGTCAAAAGAAGGACTTGACAGGCTTAGAAAAGTCAAAAATAGTGAGATATCTTGCAGAGGGATGCAGCACTCTTAAAATTGCAAAGCTTCTGAAGCGTGATCATCGAACAATCAAGCGTTTCATTCAAAATAGTCAACAGGGTCACAAGAAGCGTGTGGAAAAACCAAGGCGCAAAATAACTGCCCATGAACTGAGAAAAGTCAAGCGTGCAGCTGCCAAGATGCCACTTGCCACCAGTTTGGCCATATTTCAGAGCTGCAACATCACTGGAGTGCCCAAAAGCACAAGGTGTGCAATACTCAGAGACATGGCCAAGGTAAGAAAGGCTGAAAGACGACCACCACTGAACAAGACACACAAGCTGAAACGTCAAGACTGGGCCAAGAAATATCTCAAGACTGATTTTTCTAAGGTTTTATGAACTGATGAAATGAGAGTGAGTCTTGATGGGCCAGATGGATGGGCCCGTGGCTGGATTGGTAAAGGGCAGAGAGCTCCAGTCCGACTCAGACGCCAGCAAGGTGGAGGTGGAGTACTGGTTTGGGCTGGTATCATCAAAGATGAGCTTGTGGGGCCTTTTCGGGTTGAGGATGGAGTCAAGCTCAACTCCCAGTCCTACTGCCAGTTTCTGGAAGACACCTTCTTCAAGCAGTGGTACAGGAAGAAGTCTGCATCCTTCAAGAAAAACATGATTTTCATGCAGGACAATGCTCCATCACACGCGTCCAAGTACTCCACAGCATGGCTGGCAAGAAAGGGTATAAAAGAAGAAAATCTAACAACATGGCCTCCTTGTTCACCTGATCTGAACCCCATTGAGAACCTGTGGTCCATCATCAAATGTGAGATTTACAAGGAGGGAAAACAGTACACCTCTCTGAACAGTGTCTGGGAGGCTGTGGTTGCTGCTGCACGCAATGTTGATGGTGAACAGATCAAAACACTGACAGAATCCATGGATGGCAGGCTTTTGAGTGTCCTTGCAAAGAAAGGTGGCTATATTGGTCACTGATTTGTTTTTGTTTTGTTTTTGAATGTCAGAAATGTATATTTGTGAATGTTGAGATGTTATATTGGTTTCACTGGTAAATATAAATAATTGAAATGGGTATATATTTGTTTTTTGTTAAGTTGCCTAATAATTATGCACAGTAATAGTCACCTGCACACACAGATATCCCCCTAAAATAGCTATAACTAAAAACAAACTAAAAACTACTTCCAAAACTATTCAGCTTTGATATTAATGAGTTTTTTGGGTTCATTGAGAACATGGTTGTTGTTCAATAATAAAATTAATCCTCAAAAATACAACTTGCCTAATAATTCTGCACTCCCTGTAGACAGAGCAGAAATCTGTCCCTTTAAAGAATTAGCTGATAGTCCTTTGTCCAAACCCTCTTGGAGGAAGGACAATATCCTAGGAATCCTAACCCTACTCCATGAGTAATTCTTGGATTCATACCAATGAAGATATTTACGCCAAATCTTGTGGTAAATTTTGCTGGTGACAGGCTTTCGTGCCTGTATTAATGTATCAATTACTGACTCGGAGAAGCCACGCTTTGATAGGATCAAGCGTTCAATCTCCATGCAGTCAGTCTCAGAGAAAGTAGATTTGGATGATTGAAAGGACCTTGTATTAGAAGGTCTTGTCTCAGAGGCAGAGTCCATGGTGGAAAGGATGACATGTCCACTAGGTCTGCATACCAGGTCCTGCGTGGCCACGCAGGCGCTATCAATATCACCGATGCTCTCTCCTGTTTGATTTTGGCAATCAGACGAGGGAGCAGAGGAAACGGTGGAAACACATAGGCCAGGTTGAAGAACCAAGGCGCTGCTAGAGCATCTATCAGTGCCGCTTCTGGGTCCCTGGACCTGGATCCGTAACAAGGAAGCTTGGCGTCCTGGCGAGACGCCATGAGATCCAGTTCTGGTTTGCCCCAATGGAGAACCAATTGAGCAAACACCTCCGGATGGAGTTCCCACTCCCCCGGATGAAAAGTCTGACGACTTAGAAAATCCGCCTCCCAGTTCTCTACCCCTGGGATATGGATCGCTGATAGGTGGCAAGAGTGAGTCTCTGCCCAGCGAATTATCTTGGAGACTTCTGACATCGCTAGGGAACTCCTGGTCCCCCCTTGATGGATGATGTAAGCCACAGTCGTGATGTTGTCCGACTGAAATCTGATGAACCTCAGTGTTGCTAACTGAGGCCAAGCTAGAAGAGCATTGAATATTGCTCTTAACTCCAGAATATTTATTGGGAGGAGTTTCTCCTCCTGAGTCCATGAACCCTGAGCCTTCAGGGAGTTCCAGACTGCACCCCAACCTAGAAGGCTGGCGTCTGTTGTTACAATGGTCCAATCTGGCCTGCGAAAGGTCATACCTTTGGACAGATGGACCCGAGATAACCACCAGAGAAGAGAATCTCTGGTTTCCTGATCCAGATTTAGTAGAGGGGACAAATCTGTGTAATCCCTATTCCACTGACTGAGCATGCATAATTGCAGCGGTCTGAGATGCAGGCGCGCAAATGGCACTATGTCCATCGCCGCTACCATTAAGCCACCGTGGGGCGCGGAATGGAGTGAAGAACACGGCAAGCATTTAGAAGTTTTGATAACCTGGACTCCGTCAGGTAAATTTTCATTTCTATAGAATCTATCAGAGTCCCTAGGAAGGAAACCCTTGTGAGAGGAGATAGAGAACTCTTTTCTTCGTTCACTTTCCACCCATGCGACCTCAGAAATGCCAGAACTATCTCTGTATGAGACTTGGCAATTTGAAAGCTTGACGCCTGTATCAGGATGTCGTCTAGGTAAGGAGCCACCGCTATGCCTCGCGGTCTTAGAACCGCCAGAAGTGAACCCAGAACCTTTGTAAAAATTCTTGGGGCTGTAGCCAACCCGAATGGAAGAGCTACAAACTGGTAATGCCTGCCTAGAAAGGCAAACCTCAGGAACCGATGATGATTCTTGTGGATCGGAATGTGAAGGTAGGCATCCTTTAAGTCCACTGTGGTCATGTACTGACCCTCTTGGATCATGGGTAAAATGGTTAGAATAGTTTCCATCTTGAATGATGGAACTCTGAGGAATTTGTTTAGGATCTTTAGATCCAAAATTGGTCTGAAGGGTCCCTCTTTTTTGGGAACCACAAACAGATTTGAATAAAACCCCTGTCCTTGTTCCGTCCGCGGAACTGGATGGATCACTCCCATTACAAGGAGGTCTTGCACGCAGCTTAGGAATGCCTCTTTCTTTATCTGGTTTGCAGATAATCTTGAAAGGTGAAATCTCCCTTGTGGGGGAGAAGCTTTGAAGTCCAGAAGATATCCCTGAGATATGATCTCCAACGCCCAGGGATCCTGAACATCTCTTGCCCATGCCTGGGCGAAAAGAGAGAGTCTGCCCCCTACTAGATCCGTTGTCGGATAGGGGGCCGCTCCTTCATGCTGTCTTGGAGGCAGCAGCAGGCTTTCGGCCTGCTTGCCCTTGTTCCAGGACTGGGTAGGTTTCCAGGCCTGCTTAGATTGAGGAAAAGTTCCCTCTTGTTTTGAAGTAGAGGGAGCTGATCCTGCACCTGCCTTGAAATTTCGAAAGGCACGAAAATTAGACTGTTTGGCCCTTGATTTGGCCCTGTCCTGAGGAAGGGTATGACCCTTACCTCCAGTAATGTCAGCAATAATTTCTTTCAAACCAGGCCCGAATAAGGTCTGCCCCTTGAAAGGAATGTTAAGTAATTTAGACTTTGAAGTCACATCAGCTGACCAGGATTTAAGCCATAGCGCCCTACGCGCCTGGATGGCGAATCCGGAATTCTTAGCCGTTAGTTTAGTCAAATGAACAATGGCATCAGAAACAAATGAGTTAGCTAGCTTAAGTGTTCTAAGCTTGTCAATAATTTCAGTCAATGGAGCTGTATGGATGGCCTCTTCCAGGGCCTCAAACCAGAACGCCGCCGCAGCAGTGACAGGCGCAATGCATGCAAGGGGCTGTAAAATAAAAACCTTGTTGAATAAACATTTTCTTAAGGTAACCCTCTAATTTTTTATCCATTGGATCTGAAAAAGCACAACTGTCCTCAACCGGGATAGTGGTACGCTTTGCTAAAGTAGAAACTGCTCCCTCCACCTTAGGGACTGTCTGCCATAAGTCCCGTGTAGTGGCATCTATTGGAAACATTTTTGCTAAATATAGGAGGTGGGGAAAAGGGCACACCGGGTCTATCCCACTCCTTACTAATAATTTCTGTAAGCCTTTTAGGTATTGGAAAAACATCAGTACTCACTGGCACTGCATAGTATTTATCCAGCCTACACAATTTCTCTGGCACTGCAATTGTGTCACAGTCATTCTGAGCAGCTAATACCTCCCCAAGTAACACACGGAGGTTCTCAAGCTTAAATTTAAAATTAGAAATCTCTGAATCAGGTCTCCCCGATTCAGAGACGTCACCCACAGACTGAAGCTCTCCGTCCTCAGGTTCTGCATATTGTGACGCAGTATCAGACATGGCTCTTACAGCATCTACGCACTCTGTATCTCGTCTAACCCCAGAGCTATCGCGCTTGCCTCTCAATTCAGGCAATCTGGCTAATACCTGTGACAGGGTATTATTCATGATTGCAGCCATGTCCTGCAAAGTAATCGCTATGGGCATCCCTGATGTACTTGGCGCCATATTAGCGTGCGTCCCTCGAGCGGGAGGCGAAGGGTCCGACACGTGGGGAGAGTTAGTCGGCATAACTTCCCCCTCGACAGACCCCTCTGGTGACAATTCTTTTATAGATAAAGACTGATCTTTACTGTTTAAGGTGAAATCAATACATTTAGTACACATTCTCCTATGGGGCTCCACCATGGCTTTTAAACATAATGAACAAGTAGTTTCCTCTGTGTCAGACATGTTTGTACAGACTAGCAATGAGACTAGCAAGCTTGGAAAACACTTTAAACAAAGTTAACAAGCAATATAAAAAACGTTACTGTGCCTTTAAGAGAAACAAATTTTGGCAAAATTTGAAATAACAGTGAAAAAAGGCAGTTACACTAACAAAGTTTTTACAGTGTATGTAACAAGTTAGCAGAGCATTGCACCCACTTGCAAATGGATGATTAACCCCTTAATACAAAAAAACAGATTAACAAAACGAAAAATATGTTTTTTAAACAGTCATAACAACTTCCACAGCTCCTACTTTTGAAGCCTTTTGAGCCCATCAGAGATGTCCTATAGCATGCAGGGGACTGCTGAATGTCACAGTTTGTAATTTTATCACTAAAGCATATATAAAAACGATTAAACATGCCAGCAAACGTTTTATATTACACTTTTATAAGAGTATGTATCTCTATTAATAAGCCTGATACCAGTCGCTATTAAATCACTGCATTTAACTTACATTAATCCGGTATCAGCAGCATTTTTCTAGCAAGTTCCATCCCTAGAAATATGTTTACTGCACATACCTTATTGCAGGAAAACCTGCACGCCATTCCCTCTCTGAAGTTACCTCACTCCTCAGAATATGTGAGAACGGCAATGGATCTTAGTTACTTCTGCTAAGATCATAGAAATCACAGGCAGATTCTTCTTCTAATGCTGCCTTTGATAAAACAGTACACTCCGGTACCATTTAAAAATAACAAACTTTTGATTGAAGTTAAGAAACTAACTATAATACACCACTCTCCTCTTACTACCTCCATCTTTGTTGAGAGTTGCAAGAGAATGACTGGATATGGCAGTTAGGGGAGGAGCTATATAGCAGCTCTGCTGTGGGTGATCCTCTTGCAACTTCCTGTTGGGAAGGAGAATATCCCACAAATAATGGATGATCCGTGGACTGGATACACTTATCAAGAGAAATTATATTCTCGATCTGAATCTGAAAGAATTTTTTGGGGTTTTATGTCCCTTTAATTTTCTTTTGTTTTTATATACTTAAAGCATGATTGTTACTGTGAGTTTAGATTTAAAATTTGACAATCATTTGATCTACTTAGCTTTTGCCAGATCACAGTAAGTCTTTGCACAACATAGCAATTATTTTCAAGAGAGAATGAGAGAATAATAAAAAGAGACAGAGGAATGCAAGAGAAGAATACTATTAGTGTGGAAGTTTGGAGATTGTGAGATGAAAAGGGAGACAGAGATCTAGATTCATAGACACTTTTTAAGGGATATGAAACACAAAAATATTATTTTGCGATTCAGACTCAGATTCAAATGGGTTTAATAATAATAATAAAAAAAAAAATCCAATTTACTTCTATTATCAAATTTGTTGTGTCCCCATGATATTTGTTGCGTCCCTGTGTTGAAGAGATACCTAGTTAGGCATCGGGAGCACTATATAGCAGGAAATAGCGCTGCCATTTAGTGCTCTTGCATATGGATAACATTCTTGCAAAACTGCTGCCATATAGATAGCAAATTAGAAAGTTGTATAAAATTTCATGCTCTATCTGAATCATGAAAGTACATTTTTGGGTTTCATGTCCCTTTGCGGTTGTTGAGGGCATCATGTTCAAAATTAATTGAGAATACCTTTACCTATATTTTCCAGAATTGTATTAGTGGGTGCTCCTGATATTAGTAGCGTGAGCTGCCCAATATGTGATCTCTCGCATATAAAATGAAAACCACTAGCAATGTAAACAATAAATAAATAAATAATTTGTTTCTGTAATATTTTTTCAGGGTTTTTATGATATCTTCTGTCACAGTGGAACTTGCTCTCTGAACTGTCACGAGAGAGGTGCAGCTCCACTGATTATAATAGGGACTTACTTGCAAATTGAATTGCAGCTGTAATGAGAGGTGGGCACACACCTGTAATAATTTCGCAATGAAGTGGCAAGTTTTCTTACGCACAACATTAATTGAACAAATGGCGTTTTTAATCTAGACCAAAGTGTCCCACTATGCAATCGAAAAAAAGAGATTAGGAAAAGAAACAGTGATGCTATGGGTCGATACACATAGCTATTTATTTAATTTATTATTTAACACATCTTCAAACTTTAAAAGGGACATTAAACACTTTGAGATGGTAATATAAAATGACAAACTGTATATATATATATATATATATATATATATATATATATATATATATATAGATATATATATATATATATATATATATATATATATATATATATATATATATATATATATATAGAAAGAAAACGAGGAGCTCCAGAACTATTGCCAATGTTGGTTTATTAGAGCAGGTAAGTGAGAGACACAGTCACAGTGTGCAAGGATTAGATCTGACGCGTTTCCCGCATGCTCACATGCGCTTCATCAGAGATCTACAGGTGTTCACCTGTGGTTAAGTTAAATACAGGTATTGGCCAATGATATGTGAGTAAAATCTTAATTGTCACTAATAGGGGTGGAGAATGGTGATTACAAGCATGAAATTGTTTAAAAATTCTTACAAAAAGAAAGTACCTTAAAGAAATAGTGCAAAATAAATTTAAGTGACAAGTGAGTAATAATAATATTGGCAATAATAGATATACTCTTTTGTTTTTTGTTTTTTGTATGGATTTACCTAAATTATACTAATAATTCTAATGACATTTTTCAAAAAAATATATATAAGCAAAGCAAGATCAACAATTGTGGGATATTCAGTTTTAAAAAACTATTATTGTTTTCTTCACTTTGTACAGAAAAGCAGTATAAAGATGAAGAAACTTAAATAATATTAGACCTTTTGAATTCACACTAGGCATTTCGAAGAAACTACAACATTAAATACAACAAAATAAAAAGGTTGTTTTTATGTACTGGTAGTTATCTTGGGGCCAATTGAGGGCTGATAGCTAACGGTGAGTTCTAGTTTCTACCTGTAAATGCCTTTATATACCTTGGTGATTGTGGTAATGGGCAAAAGAGTTCAAGTAATGCTAAAGTATTACATTATGTTGTTGAGAAATGGAAAATGAGGTCTAATTCTATTAGCTCTATGCTCAAGATATTTCTGTATATGTGGTAATATCTATACTTAATAAAGTATTCTTTACTGATTCCAATATTTAACTAATAATTTCATTGGTAACATTAAGGAAGATGAAAAAATGAAAAAAATAAATAACTTGTATATGTTGGGAACAATTCTGGCTATATGTATATATAGTGAATACTAGTAAACTGCCACTTGTATCCAATGTTAAAATGATCCTGTAATGAAGGGTATAAAAAGTTTATGAACTAATTCACCTAACTACTCCATTGGAGCTGTAACGCTGTTCAGAAAATATTAGGGGACAGTGGTGCTAAAAACACTATAATGTCCTAGGATTGAAATTAATATTTGGGTAAAGATGTACTATGATAGATACTATGTCATGGTTAGAGCCATAGGAAATAATAAATAGAGTAATGAAAAACTCAATATGGTATGGACTAAAAAAATTTTTTTTTTGGGATAGATAAAAAATATATGCTGTAAAACAATAATAAAAAAGAACAAAAGGAGAATGTGTATGTATCACTATTTGTGGAGGGGAAAAGGGAAGAAAAAAAAGAGAGACCAATAGCTCTCCCCCCTGGTCGAAGAGGAAGAACCACCTCTCCCCTCTCTCCCCCTTTCCCCTCTCATATTGATAAAATGTGAACACTTAACTAAGTTTTGTGTAATGTAACTAATATGCCAAGGAAAAGGGAGAGGGAGCTGCCTGAGAGAGAACTGGGTTTAACCATTCTTGAGTTGGTTTTACCCGATTTTTTAGAGGAAATTCTAGACTAGTCAATGAAAAGGTCCAAGTCTTGTCTCTTATTAATGCCTTTTGGAAATTTAGTCTGTAGAGTAAAGATCCAAAAGGCTTCTTTCCTTTGAAGCTTACTTATTCTATCTCCTCCTTTGATGTCTTTGCTAATGTGTTCTATTACCTACAAAGGAAAAGAGGTGCTTTATATGTGTTCCGTGGGAACGAAAATGTTTTGCCACCGGTGTTTTTGGGATGTCCTCCTCTAATGACAGTAGATGTTGCCTAATTCGGTCTTTAAGTGAGCGTGTGGTTAAGCCTACATATTGCTGAAAACAATGTTGACATGTGACTAAGTATACCACAAATTGGCTGGTACAGTCTATCCTCTGTTTAATTGGAAAAATCCTACCTGTGACTGAAGATGTGAATTGGTCACTCTTTTGAGTGTAGTTGCAACTTTTACATATGCGCCCACATCTAAAGAAACCTTTAATAGGAGTTAACCAGTTAGCACTATGTGGGGATTTAGAGGTAAAATGTTTCCTAACCTTATCACCAACTGTAGGGGCTTTTTTTGCGACACACTTTATTTGTTGTCTCGATATGTCTTTGAGTTTGCTATCACTTTGTAAGATAGGTAGATATTTGTGTATTATTTTGCAGATGTCCTCATATTGTCTACTATATTGGGTAGAAAAAACTATATCATTAGATGTTATTTTATGTTAAGTCTGAGTAGGTCTATTGCTACTATTGTAGCTAGAGAAAAGTGTATGTCTATCTATTCTGCTAACCTCATTTGCTGTTCTAGTCAGGGCAGTTTTATTATACCCTCTTTCTAGAAGGTGGGTGGTTATTTTGTCTGCTTGTTCATTATATTGTTGTAGATTCGAACAGTTCCTACGTGCCCTTATATACTGTCCCTTTGGTATACCTCTAATGGTATGTCTTACATGGCATGAGTCAGCTCTAAGTATTGTGTTGCGTGCCAAGGCTTTTCTATAGATAGAGGACACAATATTGTCATTAGCAATATTGTCAGTTGTAAATCCAAGTAGGCAATTGATCTTGAAGAAACATATGTAAATTCAAGATTAAGGGAATTATTATTCAGTAGATCCACCAGACTGTGGGCTTCCCTTTGCTCACTCTGATTGCAAATAACAATCAGATCGTCTATAAAGCGACCATACACTACTAGATTGTCTCTGAGGGGGAAATCATCCGCATAGATGGTATTTAGTTCAAGCCAGCCCATATATAAGTTGGCATATGCCGGGGCAAATTTTGCCCCCATGGCTGTACCACAATTCTGCAGGTAGAAATCCCCCCCAGAGACAAAATAGTTGTGCGTAAGTAAGAATCTAGCTGTTGAGACCACAAACTCTATAAAGTCATTAGAAAAGTGGGTGTATTGTCTAATCATATTGCCCAACGCTTCTAAGCCATTGCGGTGAGGTATGCTAGAATACAGGGCTGTTACATCAATGGTAAGCCGTTGGAAATTTGTCTGCCATTGGATCCCTTCAAGTTGACATAATAAGTGAGCACTATCCCTGATATAACCAGGAAGGGCCACTACGATGGGCTGAAGTATTGAGTCTAACCAGGCGCCAAGCCTCTCACAGAGAGACCCAATGCTAGCTACGATGGGTCTCCCGGGAGGCTTGGTGAGGGTCTTGTGAATTTTTGGCACAACCCTGAAAGTAGGGACAAGTGGATCTTTGATGAACAAGTGTTCCTTAATCTCCTGTGAGATGTGTCCCTCTTCCTGTGCCGTGTCCAAAAAGGAATATAATTCCTGGCTGAAAATAGATGTGGGGTCATGATCTAATTTGGTGTAGGTGTTAGAGTTACTGAGGTGGGTCTTAACCTCTTCTGTATAGTCTGTTGTGTTGAGAATTACCACCGCTCCCCCCTTGTCTGCCTGGGTGACCACTATATCGGCATTCTCCTCTAGTTCTTTGAGGGCACCTTTCTCTAGAAGTGTGATGTTGTGTGTTTTAACAGTGTTTGTCTTTGCTAAAGAGTCACTAAGTAAGAGAATGTCCCTTAGGACTGTCTCTTGATACAATTCTATGCTGGGGCTTCTCGCCTGAACAGGGTAAAAATAGGAGCGATCCTTGTGTGTAAAATTATGTGTAGAAATAGTGTGACTTATAGTAGTGTGTTGTAGAGTTAACAAAGTGTTAAAATCACACTGGTCTTTAAAAAGTAAGCCAGTATGAATATTGTCTAATGTTGTAAGTGGAGGGTAAGAAGTGAGGGAGGAATCTGCATCAATTGCTGAAAAGTGCTTTTTTAAAGTAATTTTGCGCACTAATCTATTGACATCTATAACTGTAGAGAAGATATATATATATATATATATATATATATATATATATATATAGAATGCAAAAGTAGAGAAGGCGCTCAGGTAGAAAGGAATATGATGCTGAAAGTGCTAAAAAAAGCACTGCACTCCAAAGAGCAAATAATGTCGAGTTCCAGGCATATATACACATATATGCATATATATCTGCAATAAACTTTCATTATTTACTTTGTCCCCTTTTCCTGTAATTCCATTCTGAAATGGTGAGCTTTTTAGTTCATGTTACAAATGGAAGTGCAGAACACGGTTATATTAACCCCAGCCATTGGCTGCACACTCTAGTGACCTTTTTATAACTGTTCCTAATTGGCCCCAGCAGAGAAAGTAACCTAAATTACAACATGGCAGCTCCCATTGTTTTACAGACACTAAAACTTTACACTTATTTTGTCAATATTTAAACAGCTAATGAAACTTTCAAAAATACATCTGCATGTTATTCTCAGACTAATCTTTTCTTTCAATGCATCATTCTATCTAGCATTTATTTAGTGTTTAAAGGGACATTAAACCCAAAACATTTCTTTTGTGATTTAGATAGCGAATACCATTTTAAACAACATTCCAATTTACTTCTATTATCTAATTTGCTTCATTCCTTAGATATCCTTTCTTGAAGAAATAGCAATCCACAGGGGTGAACCAATCACACGAGGCATCTGTGAGCAGCCACCAATCAGCATCTACTTGAGCCTATCTAGATATGTTTTCAACTAAGGATATCAAGAGAATGAAGCAATTAGATAATAGAAATAAATTTGAAAGTTGTTTAGAATTGCATTCTCTTTCTAAATCACGAAAGAAAAAGTTGGGGTTTCATATCTCTTTATTGCCCCTTTAAAGGTGTCAGCTGCCTTATATTTGCAAGGAAGAAGTAATAACATATGAGTTCCCACATCAATACCACATGCACCGTTGATATTAGGTTCAACCTTTTGCTAACCCAAAATGCATTGTCTAGAAACACTCTTAGAAAGAGACAGAACTTGAAATGCAAAAAAAAAAAATCAAAAAAAGGTTGTGGAAGACAAAGCCAGAGACAAGACAACTGTGTGGGCCATAAGGAAGGGGCATAAAACTGAACTTTTAAAAATCCAGTAGTGCATTTCATATAGGCCTAGAATCATCAGCGCCTCCTTGCAAACACATGTTCTAGAATCATCTTTGCAATATTCTAAACTTTGCAAAAATACTTCTGAGAAAAAGTTTCCTTTTTTTTTTTTTATGCTTGCAGTTCCTTTAACAGATGGAGGTAATGATGTCACAGACGGCACTCACAGCATGCATGGCAGGTTGGTGTGCATGCAGTTAATCTGCTTGCATGTCACACGCCTACAACTTGCCTGTATATTCTAGGGAACAACATGCATGTCAGATGGGTGTGCATGCAGTTAATCTGCTTGCATGTCACACGCATACGACTTGCCTGTATATTCTAGGGAACAGCATGCATGTCAGATGGGTGTGCATGCAGTTAATCTGCTTGCATGTCACACGCATACGACTTGCCTGTATATTCTAGGGAACAGCATGAATGTCAGATGGGTGTGCATGCAGTTAATCTGCTTGCATGTCACGCAAACGACTTGCCTGTATATTCTAGGGCAGTGATTTTTAACCTTTTTTTTGAGCATGCATGTCAGATGGGTGTGCATGCAGTTAATTTCCTTGCATGTCACATATGACTTTCCTGCATATTATAGGGAACAGCATGCATGTCAGATGGATGTGCATGCAGTTAATTTGCTTGCATGTCACATATGACTTGCCATTATATTCTAGGGAACATCATGCATGAAAAATGTTGCCACATAACTTGGGGAACCTTTTCTCAGAAACAAAGTGTGGGGTCATTCACAATCCATTAGAAAAACTAATGATTTTAAACAACATTAAAGGGATACCAAACCCACATTTTCCTTTCATGATTCAGATAGAAACTTGCTTAAAATTGCCTGCTCTAACTTACGGCAAAAAGTTTAAACATAGCGGTGCACTTCTCAATTCCAATCCGTATACCAAAACAGTGCTAGCAGTCCCAAAATACTACAAAACCATACTTGCAAGGAAAGGATTGAATTAATACCAATATCAATCAAAGAAGGACAAAGGCTTCACAGTGGTTATTAACGCTTTATTACTACATGTGGGTGTGACTTAATAATCCAGACCGTCTATCCTCCACCCAAATTTCATATGGTACACTATTGCATAAAATTATAGAACTAGCACCACAGGCTATGTGTACACACTATTCGGGATATCTTATGAAACAGACATGTTAACTGTAAATGGCTAATAAGCTAGACCAGCATAGATCATGGTGTACAAAGAAACAACCAGTTGTAATGAAAAAGACACAATGATAATATATCAGGTCCTGCAGTATAGAAAAATTGCAACAGTTGCCAAGTGAGAACATGGGGCCCCAATGCTTAAAGTAGAGCGAGTGAGAGCTCAAAAACCAGGCACATAAGTGTAGAAAACACGCTCTGGTATTAAACGCTCAAAAGATGACTGCTAATTCACAACAGGTTCGGATTTTCAAAGCAGTTTTTTCTTCCTTCCAACCTGTGTAATTATCGTAGTAGACAGTGACCTAAAGCAGATATAGACCAGTCAGAACTTAGACTTATGGGGAACTGTTACATCAAATATCCCACCAGGGGGTTAGCAGTCCGTACAGTGTGTAAATAAATCCGGGCTATTAGGGAGTTTTTGCAAGACTATAAAGCCAAACCTTACGTGATTTCAACATATTCATTCACCGCTAAACAGCACACCGGGTACCTTGTTATACATGCGCTCTGGCTTAAGAGTTCAATCAGTAGGTTGGCGTCTTCACTTGCTGAGCTCCAAAATACAATTTTCACCTCTCCTGGTGCAGTGTTCACACAGCCTGTATGATAGCTGTTACATCAGTGTTAATCCTCAGTCATGACGCGTTTCTCCCCTCCCTCAAAGGGCTGAGTGTCGGGGCCTCATCAGATGTGTCTGTATGGGGGTGTGCTTGGTATTTATCGATGGTCCATAATACTGCCCCCATCCTATACGATCACTGTGTGTCAGATGTTCATCAAGTGCTCTAATTATATTATGCTTCGATTACCAGACATGAAACTGATTGCCAAATATTTACATTTAAAATTAATTTACATTCACGCAGTATTAGTTTTCTCAAGTATGTTACCTGTTCTAGATAATTATTTACAGAAATAATCATTTATTACCTAGTGATACAATTGATGTAGATCTTAATAGTACAGTAGCAAGACATTTTAAATCCTGCCACAACTCGGATCATACCAAATTGAAAATTATGGGCATTGAGCAGTTGAAGGAAAGTAGACATGGGGGGACCTTGATAGAATAATTTTGCAACATGAATCTAGATGGATTTTTAGGTTAAACACCCTTAGCCCTATAGGCCTTAATGAGAAAATTGAATATGTATGCTTCTTGTAGAACAGCATAAGCTCTGTCACAATAAATTTATGATGAATTACAGCTGGACCTATCTAAATATGCCTCTATAAAAATGTTGTTCAGTAAAAAGGGGTGTGATCCTAATGATGGTAAATTACGCTTTAAGCATAATGACCACAATTGTGAAGCATTGGTTATTAAGATCTACATCAATTGTATCACTAGGTAATAAATGATTCTTTATTTGCTTAAAATTATCTGATATTTGGAGAAATAAGTATATCTTTGGAAGATCATTTGGGTTATTTATCCAATAACTGACGAATAAATACAGGCGTATAACCTCACTGTAGCTCCCACTAAAATTTGTTCAAATGATTTGTTTTATCAAATAAACTAAGGTATAGAAATATTAAGTTCTCTGTAAATAACTATAACAGGTAACATACTTGAGAAAACTAATACTGCGTGAATGTAAATAATTTTAAATGTAAATATTTGGCAATCAGTTTCATGTCTGGTAACGGAAGCATACTATAATTAGAGCACTTGATGAACATCTGACACACAGTGATCGTATAGGATGGGGGCGGTATTATGGACCAGTGACTGGATAAATACCAAGCACACCCCCTTACAGACACATCTGATGAGGCCCCGACACTCAGCCCTTTGTGGGAGGGGAGAAACGCGTCATGACTTAGAATTAACACTGATGTAACAGCTATCATACAGGTTGTGTGAACACTGCACCAGGAGAGGTGAAAATTGTTTTTTGGAGCTCAGCAAGTGAAGACGCCAACCTACCGATTGAAATTTTAAGCCAGACCGCATGTATAACAAGGTACCCGGTGTGCTGTTTAGCGGTGAATGAATATGTTGAAATCACGGTAAGGTTTGGCTTTATAGTCTTGCAAAAACTCCCTAACAGCCTGGATTTATTTACACACTGTACGGACTGCTAACCCCCTGGTGGGATATTTGATGTAACAGTTCCCCATAAGTCTAAGTTCTGACTGGTCTATATCTGCTTTAAATCACTGTCTACTACGATAATTACACAGGTTGGAAGGAAGAAAAAACTGCTTTGAAAATCCGAACCTGTTGGGAATTAGAAGTCATCTTTTGAGCGTTTAATACCAGAGTGTGTTTTCTACACTTATGTGCCTGGTTTTTGAGATCTCACTCACTCTACTTTAAGCATTGGGGCCCCATGTTCTCACTTGGCAACTGTTGCAATTTTTCTATACTGCAGGACCTGATATATTATCATTGTGTCTTTTTCATTACAACTGGTTGTTTCTTTGTACACCATGATCTATGCTGGTCTAGTTTAGTAGCCGTTTGCAGTTAATATGTCTGTTTCATAAGATATCCTGAATAGTGTGTATACATAGCCTGTGGTGCTAGTTCTATAATTTTATGCAATAGTGTACCATATGAAATTTGGGTGGAGGATAGACGGTCTGGATTATTAAGTCACACCCACATGTAGTAATAAAGCGTTAGTAACCACTGTGCAGCCTTTGTCTTTCTTTGATTGATATTGGTATTAATTCAATCCTTTCTTTGCAAGTATGGTTTTGAAGTTTCTAATTTACTCCTATTATATTTTTTCTTTGTTCTCTTGCTATCTTTATTTGAAAAGCAAGACTGTAAGCTTAGCAGCCAGACCATTTTTGGTTCAGCCCCTGGGTTGCGCTTGCTGATTGATGGCTAAATATAAACACCAATCAGCAAGCGCCATACAGGGTGCTTTATAAAAGATGGGCCGGCTCCTTAGCTTAGATTCCTGCTTTTTCAAATAAAGATAGCAAGAGATAATAGGAGTAAATTAGAAAGTTGCTTCAAATGGCCTGCTCTGTCTGAATCATGAAATAAAAAAATGTGGGTTTAGTATCCCTTTAAAGCCTATGGGGATTTTTGTAGATAATTTTTTTTTTCTTTGTTTCTAAGGGGTTGTAATCGACCAATGTATTGCAAAAATACTTGTAATCAAATGTGTTTTTCAAACTTGACTTTTAAGTCAGTTTGTACAGTCATTTATAAAAATATACACATAAATTCTACTGTGATGACCAGGGTTAACCAACCCTGCGTCATTCACTTGTTTAGCACAGAAAGGGTTAACAGACCCTTTCCACTTTCACTAATCTGTCACAGTCCAGCCACTCCAGGCAAGCTGTGACTTATTTGGGTGCAAGGGTTAACACTCTCTAGTCTGTCCTAGACTTAGAAAAATGCCCAAATTCCCCTCTAACGCCACCTACACTAAACTACCTCTCAACTGCCACCACTTACGATATATTATTTGGGAAATCCTAAGTTAAAACCCAGACTTACAAATTAACTTCCAGAATACAATTTAGCAAAAAATAACAATACCAAATACTACCAGTCTCTTTCAGTAACATGGTTCAAATATTAGATAAAGGCAAAAAACGTAATAATTTAATTTATTATTATGCGAAAAATTAGCACAATGCATTATTATTAAAAAGATGTTAACCAATAGAATTATACACAAGCAAACAGTTTTAAAATAAAAAGGAGAAATAACAGAAACCTTACACTTTACTAGCTTTGGTATCTACCCCAGGGAGATGGGTCAGGAAGATGGTCACTCACGCTGCAGCATACAGCCTCCCAAGAATGAATGCTTTCAAAATTTTATACCTCTTTCCATGATATCAGATTGCCTGAGCCAACCTTCTTACAGAGGGGGCTAGGGAAATATCCACCCCTCTCTTTTATGACCTGTCATAAAGCTCAGCACCTTTGGCTGAAATCATAGAACACCTTACAACTTCAAATAGGCATATTCAGCGTGTTCACCTATATAAGCAACTTCCCGGGGACATCCTGAGAATTAGTTTGGTACCAAATATGACATGGTTGTCCTATTTCCCTCATCTAGTGTCATAACATGTTTAAAAACATATCTTAAATTGTACTAGTGTCCTCTTATTAACCTTTTCTGTTCTTTGGAGAGTGCACTGCTTATTGTCTCTTGAGCTGACACTTTTACTTGTGTAATGCATCAATGGAAATACAATAACATTTGGTTAAACGAAACTCTGAAACTATTTATAAAGGGAGTCTGGTTTATCAAAGGAAAACACACCGCACATAAACACAGCAACACATTTCTTCTTGAAAAACAAATGCTTTTAGCTCACAGGCTAAAGAATATTAACCCCTTAATATCTAAATCACGAGGTATTCATGACATTTATCTTTTCATAGCTATGGTCAAATTAAATGGTATGCATTATATAAACATGATATATAATTTCTTCTAGTATTTTATGAATTTTCCTTATACTTTCATTGTAACATATTCACCTTTCTACTTCCAGTCTTACCTGTAAAATTCATTGCAACCAACTTATCAAGCAAAATATTATTCAGGAATCTCTCTGTTCCATAAAAGACAAATGCACTGCAATTGTTCATTACATTTTCCCATTCACCATGGCTGGAAAAAAACAAAAAACATTTTAAAAAAATCAATTAAATAATTATAAAAGGTTAACACTTAAAATCTTTGTGTCAGTAAAATTTTGCTATACTACTTGGCAGGTCTATTCTAATACCTAAAGGGACATGAAACCCACATTTCTTCTTTCATGATTCAGACAAAGAATACAATTTAAAAAAACTTTCCAATTTACTTCTACATATCCGAGGCACCACATGACAGGAAATAGTGCTTCCATCGAGAGCTCTTGCTAACGTATAACATTGTTGCAAAACTGCTGTCATATAGTATTGCAGACACGTGCACACTCCTGAACATAAATATATATTTTAAAAATATATTTATATTTAAATAATAAAGACAACAAGCAAGAATATCTACATTTTAATTGATATCCAATACTTAAAACTAAAATGCATTATACATGACCATACATTTTATTTTTAACATTGTAGCTATAATGTAGTCTGGCCTTGCATTGATATTCAATATTTAAAATGGTATGCATGTATATTGAATAATGCTTTAAGTATTGCATATACATTAAAAACATAATTTATGTAAGAACTTACCTGATAAATTCATTTCTTTCATATTGGCAAGAGTCCATGAGCTAGTGACGTATGGGATATACATTCCTACCAGGAGGGGCAAAGTTTCCCAAACCTCAAAATGCCTATAAATACACCCCTCACCACACCCACAATTCAGTTTAACGAATAGCCAAGAAGTGGGGTGATAAGAAAGGAGTGAAAGCATCAACAAGAAATTGGAATAATTGTGTTTTATACAAAAAAAATCATAACCACCACAAAAAAGGGTGGGTCTCATGGACTCTTGCCAATATGAAAGAAATTAATTTATCAGGTAAGTTCCTACATAAATTATGTTTTCTTTCATGTAATTGGCAAGAGTCCATGAGCTAGTGACGTATGGGATAGCAAATACCCAAGATGTGGAACTCCACGCAAGAGTCACTAGAGAGGGAGGGATAAAATAAAGACAGCCAATTCCGCTGAAAAAAACAATCCACAACCCAAATCAAAAGTTTTAATCTTTATAATGAAAAAAACTGAAATTATAAGCAGAAGAATCAGACTCAAACAGCTGCCTGAAGTACTTTTCTACCAAAAACTGCTTCTGAAGAAGAAAAAACATCTAGGGCGCGATCCGATATAGATCGTAGTTTGCGGCGCAAGCGAGGGAACCCGCGTCGCCCGCAGTTTCAGCTCGCAACTCGAGCTATCTCATATATGGCGCCGTCAGATGCTAACGTGCCATAAGTCTGACAAACCAGCGATGTCCAGAAATCTGCGCAAGTACAAATTTCTGGCGTCGCCAGTGACTTACAGCACGTTAGAAACTGCCTGCGCCTACAAAACCTGACTAAAGTCTAAATCACCTGCACTGTCTAACACGCCTCCCAAACATAGCCCAACACGTCTAACACGCCTACCTAACATAGCCCGACACGTCTAACCCTCTATCCGCTATCCCCCCTCACTAGCCTAACAATAAAATATGTATTAACCCCTTAACCGCCGCTACCTAATAAAGTTATTAACCCCTAAACCGGCGCCAGCTATATTAAATCTATAACCCCCTAAAGTGAGCCCCTAACACCGCCGCCATCTACCTTACCTACCCCCTAAAGTGAGCCCCTACCCCACCGCCATCTATATTAAATTATTCAACCCCTAAAATACTAAACTATCCCTACCACTAAACCTAAGTCTAACCCTACAAATAGCCCTGAAAAGGGCTTTTTGCGTGGCATTGCCCCAAAGTAACAGCTCTTTTGCCAGCCCTTAAAAGGGCTTTTTGCGGGGCATGCCCCAAACTAACAGCTCTTTTGCCAGCCCTTAAAAGGGCTTTTGGCGGGGCTTTGTCACAAAGTAAACTGCTCTTTTGCCTACAATCTACATCCCCCTACACCGCGGCCACCTATAATAAATGTATTAACCCCTAATATAATCCCCCTACACCGCCGCCAGCTATATTAACTATATTAACCCTAATTATATTAGGGTTAATATAGTTAATATATTTATTATATTATATATATTAACTATATTAACCCTAATTATATTAGGGTTAATATAGTTAATATAGTTACTATAGTATTTATATAAACTATATTAACTCTATCTAAGGAATCTGCATGTATATTAAACCTGACCTTAAACCTACAATAAGGGAAGATATTTATGATACAAGTGACAATGTAGAGACCCTGTGGGTTGAAATAAAGAGTGGGGGGAAAAATCCTAAAAAAATATTACTAGGAACATGCTACAAGCCTCCCAACATTAGTGACCCGGAGGAAACTCAACTACTTATCCAAATAGGTAAGGCTGCTAATAACAGTGCTGTAATTATGGGAGATTTTAACTACCCTGATATAAACTGGGCCAATGAAACTAGTAATTCAGCTAAGGGGGATAGATTTTTAAATGTTCTCAGGGATAACTTCTTGTCACAATTAATAGAGGAGCCAACTAGGAGTAAAGCTATATTGGATTTAGTGCTATCAAACAATACAGATATAATATCAAACATAGAAGTTAAAGAACATTTGGGTAACAGTGATCATAACATGGTCACATTTGAAATCTCTTTTCATATGCAGTGTTTTAAAGGCTTAACTAAGACTTTTAATTTCAAGAAAGCAAAATTCAACGATTTAAGGAAATCATTAAATAATATAAATTGGGACAATGTATTTTCTAATAAAAATACAGAGGATAAATGGATAATATTTAAAAATTTGTTAAATAAATATACATATCAATACATACCATATGGTTATAAAAATAAAAATAAAAAAACTAAGCCGTTATGGCTAAATAAAAATGTGTTAAAAGAAATTAGGAAAAAACGTAGGGCATTTAAATTATTAAAAGAAAATAGTACAGACTCAGCATACAATATTTATAAGGAATGTAACAAAGCATGCAAAAAAGCAATCAAATTAGCCAAAATTGAAAATGAAAAATTAATTGCCAAGGATTCTAAGTCTAACCCTAAAAGGTTCTTTAAGTACATAAATAGCAAAAAGTCTAAGAAGGATAATATAGGTACATTAAAATGTGTGGAGGGTAGCATGATAAATAATGACAGGGAGAAGGCTGAGGTACTAAACCAGTTTTTTTCTTCAGTATACACAAGAGAGGAACCATTGAATGATACTTTGGAACAGAATAGAACATGCCAGTCCATACCACTAACTGGGTTTTGTTTAGAGGATATCAGGAAAAAACTAAAAAATATTAAGGTAAATAAAACTCCAGGCCCATATGGAATACACCCAAGGGTGTTAAGTGAACTTAGCACTGTTATAGACAAACCTTTACTCTTAATTTTTCAAGACTCATTATCCTCAGGCATGGTACCCCAGGATTGGCGTAAAGCTGATGTGGTGCCACTCTTCAAAAAGGGAAGCAGGGATGATCCAGGAAGCTATAGGCCAGTTAGTCTGACATCAATAGTGGGGAAGATATTTGAAGGGATTATAAAGGATTATATTGATGAGCATATTCGTGTAAACAAGATTATGAGTTCTAATCAGCATGGCTTTAGGAGAAATAGATCATGTCAAACTAATCTAATTAGATTCTACGAGGAAGTAAGTAAAAATATAGATAAAGGGGAATCAGTTGATGTGATATACTTAGATTTTGCAAAGGCATTTGATACAGTGCCACATGAGAGATTAATGCACAAAATTAAGGGACTGGGAATAGCTGAAAATGTTAGCTCATGGATAAATAACTGGATAAAAGATAGGGAGCAACGAGTAGCAGTAAATGGATCATACTCAGATTGGACAAAGGTAATCAGTGGCGTCCCCCAGGGATCAGTACTGGGCCCTGTTCTTTTTAATATTTTTATAAATGACTTGGAGCAAGGATTAAATAGCGACATCTCTATTTTTGCAGATGATACTAAGTTAAGTAAGGTCATTAGGTCAGAGCAGGATGAACTCTCTTTGCAAAGGGATTTGCTAAAATTAGAACTATGGGCAAGTGAATGGAAAATGAGATTTAATACGGAAAAATGTAAGGTTCTACATTTTGGAAGTAAAAATAAGCAGGCTATGTATTTTTTAAATGGGACAAGACTTAGCCAAACACAGGAGGAAAGGGATTTGGGAGTAGTAATAGATAACAAGCTAAAGATGAGTGCACAATGCAGGGCAGCGGCTTCAAAGGCTAATAAGATACTAGCATGTATTAAAAGAGGCATTGATTCAAGGGAGGAAAGCATAATTCTGTCATTATATAAAGCCCTGGTAAGACCTCACCTTGAGTTTGGAGTGCAGTTCTGGGGACCGATTGCTAAAAAAGATATTGCAGAACTAGAAAAAGTTCAGAGAAGGGCCACAAAGCTAATAAGGGGATTGGAGAAATTAACCTATGAGGAGAGGCTAGCCAAACTGGGTCTGTTCTCTTTAGAAAAAAGGCGCTTGAGAGGTGACATGATTACTTTATATAAATATATTCAAGGCCCATATACAGAGATGGCAGAAGCTCTTTTTATTCCAAGAAAATTGTTTCTGACAAGAGGTCATAATTTAAGGTTGGAGGAAAGGAGATTTAATCTCCTGCAACGGAAACGTTTTTTCACTGTAAGAGCAATAAAATTGTGGAACTCATTACCAAAGGAGGTAGTGAATGCCAATACCATAGATACATTTAAAAATAGTCTGGATAAATTTCTGTATATAAACAAAATTCATGGATATGATTGCTAGTATTAAATGGGTCACATTTTAATGGGGTTATTTAAGCTTAACTGGAGCTTTTTGTAAGTATTTTAGATTTGTATAGGTTGAACTCGATGGACTTCAGTCTTTTTTCAACCTTATCTACTATGTTATGTATGTTATGTTAACCCTAACACCCCTAACTAAATTCTTATTAAATAAATCTAATTCATATTATAAACTAAAATATTCCTATTTAAATCTAAATACTTACCTATAAAATAAACCCTAAGATAGCTACAATGTAATTAATAATTACATTATAGTTATGTTAGGGTTTATATTTATTTTACAGGTAAATTGTTAATTATTTTAACTAGGTATAATAGCTATTAAATAGTTATTAACTATTTAATAGCTACCTAGTTAAAATAATTACCCAATTACCTGTAAAATAAATCCTAACCTAAGTTACAAATACACCTACACTATCAATAAATTAACTAAACTACAAATATCTATCTAAAAATACAATTAAATAAACTAAACTACAAAAAAAAACAAACACTAAATTACAAAAAATAAAAAAAAGATTACAAGATTTTTAAGCTAATTACACCTATTCTAAGCCCCCTAATAAAATAATAAAGCCCCCCAAAATAAAAAAAATTCCCTACCCTATTCTAAATTAAAACAAGTTCAAAGCTATTTTACCTTACCAGCCCTTAAAAAGGCCTTTTGTGGGGGCATGCCCCAAAGAAAACTGCTCTTTTGCCTGCAAAAAAAAACACAATACCACCCCCCAACATTACAACCCACCACCCACATACCCCTAATCTAACCCAAACCCCCCTTAAATAAACCTAACACTACCCCCCTGAAGATCTCCCTACCTTGTATTCACCCAGCCGGGCCGAACCGATCTAGGCGATGTGTTCCAGCAAGCGGCAGTGAAGTCTTCATCCATCCGGGCGATGTCTTGAAGCAAGCGGCAGAGAGTCTTCTTCCATCGGCGACGTCTTCAAGCAAATCGGCATCTTCAATCTTCCTACTTCGCTCCTCCGCCGCGGAGCATCCTTCCGGCACGACGACTTCCCGATGAATGAGGTTCCTTTAAATGACGTCATCCAAGATGGCGTCCGCCGAATTCCGATTGGCTGATAGGATTCTATCAGCCAATCGGAATTAAGGTAGAAAAATCTGATTGGCTGATTGAATCAGCCAATCAGATTCAAGTTCAATCCAATTGGCTGATTGGTTCAGCCAATAGGATTGAACTTGAATCTGATTTGCTGATTCAATCAGCCAATCAGATTTTTCTACCTTAATTCCGATTGGCTGATAGAATCCTATCAGCCAATCGGAATTCGGCGGACGCCATCTTGGATGACGTCATTTAAAGGAACCTCATTCGTCGGGACGTCGTCGTGCCGGAAGGATGCTCCGCGGCGGAGGAGCGAAGTAGGAAGATTGAAGATGCCGATTTGCTTGAAGACGTCGCCGATGGAAGAAGACTCTCTGCCGCTTGCTTCAAGATATCGCCCGGATGGATGAAGACTTCACTGCCGCTTGCTGGAACACATCGCCTGGATCGGTTCGGCCCGGCTGGGTGAATACAAGGTAGGGAGATCTTCAGGGGGGTAGAGTTAGGTTTATTTAAGGGGGGTTTGGGTTAGATTAGGGGTATGTGGGTGGTGGGTTGTAATGTTGGGGGGTGGTATTGTGTTTTTTTTTGCAGGCAAAAGAGCAGTTTTCTTTGGTGCATGCCCCCACAAAAGGCCCTTTTAAGGGCTGGTAAGGTAAAAGAGCTTTGAACTTGTTTTAATTTAGAATAGGGTAGGGAATTTTTTTATTTTGGGGGGCTTTATTATTTTATTAGGGGGCTTAGAATAGGTGTAATTAGCTTAAAAATCTTGTAATCTTTTTTTTATTTTTTGTAATTTAGTGTTTGTTTTTTTTTGTAATTTAGTTTAGTTTATTTAATTGTATTTTTAGATAGATATTTGTAGTTTAGTTAATTTATTGATAGTGTAGGTGTATTTGTAACTTAGGTTAGGATTTATTTTACAGGTAATTGGGTAATTATTTTAACTAGGTAGCTATTAAATAGTTAATAACTATTTAATAGCTATTATACCTGGTTAAAATAATTAACAATTTACCTGTAAAATAAATATAAACCCTAATATAGCTATAATGTAATTATTAATTACATTGTAGCTATCTTAGGGTTTATTTTATAGGAAAGTATTTAGATTTAAATAGGAATATTTTAGTTTATAATATGAATTAGATTTATTTAATAAGAATTTAGTTAGGGGTGTTAGGGTTAGATAGAGTTAATATAGTTTATATAAATACTATAGTAACTATATTAACTATATTAACCCTAATATAATTAGGGTTAATATAGTTAAAGGATTACTTTCTGTTAGAATTTTTAAGCTAAACAACTAACATATTAAAGTTAATAAACATTAATTAAAACCTACTGACCTATATTTTCTCCAAAACAAAGTTTCATAACGTTCTAAAAGTTATATCTTTTATTCGCCGATGATGTCACGTTATCCTGCCCACTATTTTCAGCGCTGTGTGTTCAAAATACTTAAACCAATAACTTTGTGTTTAAAGCGCCATTTTGAAACCTAGGTATTGTAAACGGATTGGTACAGAGCAAAGGATACCCACGGAGTGGGTTTGGAAAACAATTAAATTTGCAGACAAGATTTCTGATATACGGTAGAGATATGTTAATGAAATGCTATTGATAAAAAGCGTATTTGGGGTAGTTAGTTAGTAACAGGCATAGAAAATATTTACTTACAGTGGCCCTTTAATATATATAATGTAATAACTATATTAACTATAATATACTTAGGGTTAATATAGATAATATAGCTGGCGGCGGGGTAGGTAGATTAAATTAGGGGTTAATAATTTTAATATAGATGGCGGCGGTGTAAGGGGTTCACATTAGGGGATAGATCAGTTAGATGGTGGCGGTTTTAGGGGCTCACAGTAGGGGGTTAATTTATGTAGATGGCGACGGTTTAGGGGTTAAATACTTTATTATGGATTGCGGCGGGGGATCGCGGTTGACAGGGAGATAGACATTGCGCATGCGTTAGGTGTTAGGTTTATTTTAGCAGCCAGTTTAGGGAGTTACGGGGCTCCAATAGTCAGCGTAAGGCTTCTTACGGCTGCTTTTTGTGGCGAGGTGAAAATGGAGTAAGATTTCTCCATTTTCGCCACGTAAGTCCTTATGCTGTATATTGGATACCAAACTGCGCGGGTTTGGTATACCTGCCTATGGCCCAAAAAACTACGGGCGACGGCAGAAATATACGCACGTAACTTCTAGGTTACGCCGTATATAGGATACCAAACCCGCGCAATTATTGGCGTGGCCGACTTTTGCGGGCGACGATTTTTATCGGATCGACCCCCTAAATGGTAGAATTAGTAAAAGTATGCAAAAAAGATCAAGTTGCTGCTTTGCAAATCTGATCAACAGAAGCTTCATTCTTCAAAGCCCAGGAAGTAGAAACTGACCTAGTAGAATGAGCCGTAATCCATTGAGGCGGGGATTTACCCGACTCCACATAAGCATGATGAATCAAAAGTTTTAACCAAGACGCCAAAGAAATGTCAGAAGCCTTCTGACCTTTCCTAAAACCAGAAAACATAACAAATAGACTAGAAGTCTTTCTGAAATCTTAGTAGCTTCAACATAATATTTCAAAACTCTGACCACATCCAAAGAATGTAAGGATCTTTCCAAAGAATTCTTAGGATTTAGGACACAAGGAAGGAACAATAATTCCTCTATTAATGTTGTTAGAATTCACAACTTGAGGTAAAAATTTAAATAAAGACAGCAAAACCACCTTATCCTGATGAAAAATCAGAAAAGGAGACTCACACGAAAGAGCAGATAATTCAAAAACTCTTCTAGCAGAAGAGATGGCCAAAAGGAACAATTCTTTCCATGAAAATAATTCAACGTCCAAAGAAAGCATATGCTCAAACGGAAGAGCCTGTTAAGCCCTCAGAACCAAATTAAGACTCCAAGGAGGAGAAATTGGCTTAATGACAGGCTTGATACGAACCAAAGCCTGAACAAAACAATGAATATCAGAAAGATTAGCAATTTTTTTCTGTGAAACAGCACAGAAAGAGCAGAGATTTGTCCTTTCAATGAACTTGTAGACAAAACCTTATGAAGAAACTATAAAATCCTAGGAATTCTAAAAGAATGCCAAGAGAAATTATGAGAAGAGCATCATAAGATGTAAGTCTTCCAAACTCAATAATAAATCTTTCTAGACACAGATTTACGAACCTGCAACATAGTATTAATCACTGAATCAGAGAAACCTCTATGACTAAGCACTAAGCGTTTTAATTTCCATACCATCAAATTTAATAATTTGATTTCCTGACGGAAAAAACAAATCTAAAGATATAAGGTCTGGCCTAGATGAAAGTGACCAAGGTTGGCAACTGAACATTCGAACAAGAACCATATACCAAAACCTGAGCGGCCATGCTGGAGCCACCAGCAGCACAAACGATTGCTCCATGATGATTTTGAAAAATCACTCTTAAAAAGAAGAACCAGAAGGAGCAAAAATATAGGCAGATTGATAACTCCAAGGAAGTGTCAATGCATACACTGTTTCCGCCTGAGGATCCCCGGACCTGAATAGGTACCTGGGAAATTTTCTTGCTTAGATGAGATGCCATCAGAACTATTCCTGGAAACCCTCACATCAGAACAATTTGAAAAAACACATCTGGGTAAAGAGACCATTCTCCCGGATGTAAAGCTTGATTGACAGAGATAATCCGCTTCCCAATTGTCTAAACCTGGGATATGGACCGCAGAAATTAGACAGGAGCTGGATTTAGCCCAAGCAAGTATCAGAGATACTTCTTTCACAGCCTAAGGACTGAGAGTCCCACCCTGATGATTGACATACGCCACAGTTGTGACATTGTCATCTGAAAAACAATAACGTCTCTCTCATCAAAAAGAAACCAAAACTGACTAACTCTGAGAATGCACGGATTTCCAAAATATTGAATGGTAATCTCGCCTCCTGAGATTTCCAAACCCCTTGTGCTGACAGAGATCCCCAGACAGCCTCCCAACCTAAAAGATTTGCATCTGTAGTGATCAAGGTCCAGGTTGGATGAAACGAAGAGAGTTCTGTGCCATCTTTAACAAGGTTTTACAGGATTTTGAGTGCAAAATGATTCAAAGATTCGATCATTTAACACTTCTAGCTATGCTGGCACGTCAAAAGACGGAGACTTTAGAGACCGGAGAGTGGACTGTCCAACTCCTAAAGAGCAACTGGGAGACTTCCTGCTGCACCTAAAAGGGACGATTCAAACATCCAGCTCAAATAGCCGCCTCATAAATTTCAACAGCCCTCAGGGTGACCACACAGCCTTAACAGATGGTCGTTCTACACCGGTTTGGAATTGCAGCGCTGTGTCAGTCATGATCGGGGAACCGATGATCACTACTCCCATCGTAAGTGACCCTGGGCTCTGTGTACCATATGGGCAAAGTCTTCCTAACCTGAGATTGTGTCTGTGAGGGGACTCCAACATGCTATGTGGCTATTACCTGGGTTTGGACTATACACCATATTGGATCGCTTTGCAGTTTAAGTGTAATTTACCTCCCAGTAGCTGTACAAAAGCTGGAGTTGGGTGATATTGGAGGCTTTGCAGCAGAGGCCTCATTCTCCCGCCCTTGCATCAGTCTTCTCTATAACTTTGGCTTTTGGACACCCTAATGAGAGCTGTGCAGTTTGATATGTGGGTCCTTATTGTTATACACATAACTTAATCACTTGTTTACTCTTTGGACAACCTTATGATGTTTATCGTTCACATTTTGCAAGTAGTGTACAGTACTATGCATATGAATAGGCTTGCCTTTAACTATGTATACAGTCTTTCCCTAGTTTACAGCGCATGTATAATTCTCTATAATTGTGATCACTGGTACAATCTCTAATATATTTGTGGCTTTAACTGGAGATAGGGATATGTGAATATTGTCACTTTTTATTTTTTCTCTAAGGGTTTCAAAGGTGATTCACCCACAATGTAATGGTGATTATTTCCTCTCCTCTTCCCAACAACCAACCTTTATAATATTGCTTCCTATAGGGAAATTTCCCACATTCTCATTACCTGTATATACTAGCAGATTTTTACATATCCATAATGATATCCTAGTTACTTGTGAAGCCCTTATGTAACTTACCCTAAGGTTCCAAGTGGGGTATCAACGTTTATTTGATCTTTCCCAAAGAAAAAGCTGAGATTTAAACGTATTGGGTCTCACATACTAAGAAGTAAGACCAAGGTATTACCACATACTTTCTTTTTTTCCCCTTTTATTTATTCTATGGCACAGTCCTCCTCCGCTATCTTGATTACTATAAAATTTACAATTGGCTTCTCACAGTTTTGATCTCATAGTGTGTAACTGCACTTATCAGTTTCTAGTTGTAAATAAATCTAAGGTCTATGGGCTATAAAGAATGTAACTGAGACATACTAAGCCCTAACATAAGCCCTTTTTATCTATTACTTGCCAAATAATGTCTATACCTAAAGATATATAAGTGGCCTCTTACATAGCAAGCGACAGAATATCTAGAAAGAAATATAGGGGCATTGATATACTCATACTGCTTTCTAGTCTATGCCACATAATTGTATGCTAACTAGCTCAGGTTTTCTATTGTTGGCTGAAAATACTTTACCTTATGCTGGCCAAAAAACTTCTTAGTTTACACCTGGGGTACTTTATCATGATCTTATACTTTTTAAGATAAGGCTACTATACATAGTGTTCCTATTATAGTATTACTAAGATGTTTTTGTGTATATGACAGGTCCTTTATGACTATTGACTATGTTTAAACGCTACTCCTCTAACCATAACTGAAAGACTTGTTATAGACTACACCTCGACTAATAATAGCAGTCACAGATCCCTGCACAATACTATACTTGTATGGGTATTTATAACAAAAACTGGGGTTGGAGGACGCTTGTAATTAATGGAATCTGGTGAGAACTTGTTCGATTAGACCAAAGACAGATTGTGATGATCTCCCAGTCAGTTGTAGTTAATTGATTGCATATTTGTTTAGACTTGTATACGTCACCCAGTCTTTACATACATAGGATTTACTTACTTGACGACAGCCAGTTTGAAATTTGATTTAATCCTAATATGCCTACATATATATAGCTAATGCAGGCTATGGTAACTCCATAATTACAGATCAATATTGTGAGTCGGTTGCTTTGTCCATTATGTATTATATAACCTATTGGTTATCTATACATTTAAAAAACAAAAGGTTCTGAATATTAGGGGAAACAGCTATTCTCTTATTACCTTTACTATACATTTCATACTAGTTAATTTGCATCAAAATAGTTTAAGAAAACCACTCAATTTCTTGCTCTTCAAGTATCCATGTATAATTAGAATTTGTGGTTCTCTTGATATGCGCTTATCAATGTTTTATGCTGAGTGCTCAACTTCACTGATATTGATACTCTCATTTTATTTACAAATCACTATTTCATTTTTGTATATAGATATTACCATTGTATTTACTCTTTATCATGTGCCACCAACTTATTTTTACTATTTTATCATGTTCCAAGAGTGACCGAATTTATCATTGCTATTCCTCTATGAATGTTTCTGTTTTTCCTAGTTACAAGAGTGACCCTTTGTTGTTTAAGAGGACTGTTTAAAGGATAACAAAAGAGGTTGCAATTCAGTAATTTGAGATGTTATTATTTATTCTCTATTTCATAGGCTCTTGTCCTTTAAAATGTGTAATCATTTATATTAGCCAAGTAAATTATATTTTGCATTACTGTCTCATATTGTATTAAAGGGACAGTCTAGGCCAAAATAAACTTTCATGATTCAGATAGAGCATGTCATTTTAAACAATTTTCCAATTTACTTTTATCACCAATTTTGCTTTGTTCTCTTGGTATTCTTAGTTGAAAGCTTAAGCTAGGAGGTTCATATGCTAATTTCTTAGACCTTGAAGCTCACCTCTTTCAGATTGCATTTTAACAGTTTTTCACCACTAGAGGGTGTTAGTTCACGTATTTCATATAGATAACACTGTGCTCGTGCACGAGAAGTTATCTGGGAGCAGGCACTGATTGGCTAGACTGCAAGTCTGTCCAAAGGAATTGAAAAAAGGGGCAGTTTGCAGAGGCTTAGATACAAGATAATCACAGAGGTTAAAAGTATATTATTATAACTGTGTTGGTTATGCAAAACTGGGAAATGGGTAATAAACGGATTATCTATCTTTTAAAACAATAAAAATTCTGGTGTAGACTGTCCCTTTAAGCTAGTATGTTCTAACAACCTCAATAAAAAAAAATATTGATTCAAAAAACATAATTGCTTGAAATAGTACAAGTGTAAGCATAATACATGGAGCATCTAAAACACATAGGGGCATATTTATTAATAGGCGAGCAGACATGATACGAAGTAGCGTATCATGTCCGCCGCACATCGATAAATACCGACAGCATACGCTCTTTAGACCGCTGCTTCATAACTTCTGCTTGATAAATATGCCCCACAATGATGTTGTTACCATTCTTCAAACACCAGTTAATACATAAAGAAATCTTATCCCAAAGTGCATATGTGTAAGAAAATACCTAATAACAAAAGTGCCTGGAAAAAATATTAGAGTTTAGAGGCTAACAGTCTGTCTATAAAAGGAATCCCTTCTTGATGAGTGCTACGAGGGTTAGCCAAGAAAAAAATGCAATATGCATTCAATCATTTTTATACCCATTTTTCTTTTAATATACTTATGGGAATAAGTATATCATACATAACTATGGTGCTGTTTGTCTTACCCTGCTGCATGCAACACTGTGATTGTTTAAATCAATGCAGGTGCTCATTTGCAACTGATTCTAACTGGCTAAAGCACAGGAGATACAAAAAAAAAACATGTTCCAAAGGCTTTTCAAATGTGCATTGCTGGTTCACAGTGAAACTGCAAAGACTGGGGAAACGAATAACCAAATTACAGTTTTTAAATTCTTAATACAGTTTTCTGTAGATCTATTATAATAAAGTGGTTAATTGCTAAAGCATATTAAGCATATATAAAAATACTTTAATGTCCCTTAAAAAGATAAGAAAAATACATTATTGAAAAAAACTGTATTATTAGGTAAGTACAAACCTTGGGACACGAGAACTGCCTATTATTCCATCCCAAAGTGGTGTAAATTGTTGATTGTACTTTTCAATAACTCTTTTCATTCTAAAGCCTGGACTGAATTCTTCTAGAAGAAAAGAAGTTAAATGAAAATTTAGGCTACTTATATTTGCATTTTTTAATATTAGTAAGTATAAAGGAAATGTCATATATTTAGAAAAATTAACATATTCTAAAACTTTTAATGGCTTTAACATTTGTAAGGAATAATAGATATGTTATTTTTTTTTTTACATACAATACACAGTATTTCAATCAGCTGCAATACTTATAACACAAATACTGAAGTTTAACTCGTTACTTAAAGGGAAGGTAAACAATATAATTTTTAAACCATGTCAAAGACTTTATTTAAAGGGACAGTCTACACCTTAGTCATCTTAAAGTCTTATCTTAGATTAAGCTGCCAAACGCCTCCTGCCACCCTTTTTATATCACGCAGCAGGAACAGTAAAAAAGTTATTTTAAAATAAATGGTGTTTCTGGCCAGTTATAGAGGCTGCCAAGCTCAGCCCACTGATGACATCACGATCTGGGCTACATCTAGGCACACTGCTGAATAGCATTGATAGTCTATTGAATCCAACTAGTGAGTCTTTTGTGATTAGATGCCATATGCAGCCAAGATCATGATGTAATCAGTGGGCTGAGCATGGTAGCCATTTTAAAGTGCCAGAAACAATAGTCAATTTAAAATAACTTTTTTACTGTTACTGCTGCATGATATAGAAAGGGTGCAGGAGACTATTTGCAGCTTAATCTAAGGTAAGACTTTAAGATGACTAAGGTGTAGACTGTCCTTTTAAAACATGATATTACTTATATGCAAAGTATAGAACTCTTGTGCAAAACTTGATTTAACACCCACAGGTTCCATACTTATAGACTCCTCCTGCTGCAAGCCTTTTTTTTAAATGTAATTTTGTACAGAAAATAATGTCTGTATTGACCCCCGTCACAAAAATAATAAAATAAAATGTTCACAGCAAAGAGCAGCTGAAAATCTCTGTAAAAATGGACTCTACAATCAAGATTTTAACACAAGTATTGACATAAACGCAATATTTGCTGTGCTTTCTTTTTTTAAATTTGTTTAATGTCCGTATAAAGATAAGATAAGCAGATAAGAGTTTATTGTATTCAAAGCAGCTGCAGGAACACTTTTTCAAATGCTCTGGTCTCTTCCACCCACCCTCACTGAGGTTAATTTCTGCTGCTGCTCCTTGTTTTCATAACTTATCTATAGTCAATACTGCCATACTGAAAATTTCAATATAAGTATCAGTTTATACAGGCAAAAGCAGATATTTGAAATAACAAAATAAATGTAAAAGAGTAATCTCTAAGTACAGTACAATGTCGCTTTTAATGAAGGTGCTTTAATATTATGTATGTAGGCGGACTTTGGATTGTTATTTTTTGTTTGTGTGAAAAATATGCTTGCTCCTGATATCCAACAATAACATCAAACATGAGAAATGTTTTGCTACATATCATACCAGGTTCATTTTCCTCATTATATGGATCCACAATATCTAATAGAAACTGTTAAGAAAAATAACCAGTGATGTATTTGCCCATATGGGTACAGATAAAATCATTTGAGAAGGAAGCAAAAAGTGCGCATTTGAAAGGATACATTTAAATTTATGAGTATCAAGGGAAATGCAGTTTGCCGGTAACGTACGATCAATAGGTGCCTAAAGTAGAGAAAAAAAAACATTGTGTTACAGATTGTGAATAATATAAAGTATTACAAATATTAATTTTATCTCATGAACTATTAAAGGGACACTAAACCACATTTTTTTCTTTTGTGATTCAGATAGAGCATGCAATTTTAAGCAACTTTCTTATTTACTCCTATTATCAATTTTTCTTTGTTCTCTTGCTATCTTTATTTAAAAAGTAGGAGTTTAGGAGCTTGCCCATTTTAGGTTCAGAACCCTGGATAGCACTTGCTTATTGGTGACTACATTTGGCTAATTAATAAGCAAACATAACCCAGGTTCTGAACTAAAAAACATAATTTATGTAAGAACTTACCTGATAAATTCATTTCTTTCATATTAGCAAGAGTCCATGAGCTAGTGACGTATGGGATATACATTCCTACCAGGAGGGGCAAAGTTTCCCAAACCTTAAAATGCCTATAAATACACCCCTCACCACACCCACAATTCAGTTTAACGAATAGCCAAGAAGTGGGGTGATAAGAAAGGAGCGAAAGCATCAAAAATAAGGAATTGGAATAATTGTGCTTTATACAAAAAAATCATAACCACCACAAAAAGGGTGGGCCTCATGGACTCTTGCTAATATGAAAGAAATGAATTTATCAGGTAAGTTCTTACATAAATTATGTTTTCTTTCATGTAATTAGCAAGAGTCCATGAGCTAGTGACGTATGGGATAGCAGATACCCAAGATGTGGAACTTCCACGCAAGAGTCACTAGAGAGGGAGGGATAAAATAAAGACAGCCAATTCCTCTGAAAAATTAATCCACAACCCAAATCAAAAGTTTAAATTTTTATAATGAAAAAAACCTGAAATTATAAGCAGAAGAATCAAACTGAAACAGCTGCCTGAGGTACTATTCTACCAAAAACTGCTTCTGAAGAAGAGAAAACATCAAAATGGTAGAATTTAGTAAAAGTATGCAAAGAAGACTAAGTCGTTGCTTTGCAAATCTGATCAACAGAAGCTTCATTCTTAAAAGCCCAGGAAGTAGAAACTGACCTAGCAGAATGAGCCGTAATCCTCTGAGGCGGGGATTAACCCGACTCCAAATAAGCATGATGAATCAAAAGCTTTAACCAAGATGCCAAAGAAATGGCAGAAGCCTTCTGACCTTTCCTAAAACCAGAAAAGAAAACAAATAGACTAGAAGTCTTACTGAAAACAGTAGCTTCAACATAATATTTCAAAACTCTTACCACATCCAAAGAATGTAAGAATCTTTCCAAAGAATTCTTAGGATTAGGACACAAGAAAGGGACAATAATTCCTCTACTAATGTTGTTAGAATTCACAACTTTATGTAAAAATTTAAATGAAGACAGCAAAACCACCTTATCCTGATGAAAAATCAGAAAAAGGAGACTCACAAGAAAGAGCAGATAATTCAAAAACTGTTCTAGCTGAAGAGATGTCTAAAAGGAACAATACTTTCCATGAAAGTAATTTTAATGTCCAAAGAAAGCATATGCTCAAATGGAAGAGCCTGTAAAGCCCTCAGAACCAAATTAAGACTCCAAAGAGGAGAAATTTGCTTAATGACAGGCTTGATACGAACCAAAGCCTGAACAAAACAATGAATAACAGAAAGATTAGCAAAATTTTCTGTGAAAACAGCACAGAATAAAGCAGAGATTTGTCTTTCAAAGAACTTGCAGACAAAAACCCTTATCCAAACCATCCTGAAGAAACTATAAAATCCTAGGAATTCTAAAAGAATGCCAAGAGAATTTATGAGAAGAACATCATGAGATGTAAATCTTCCAAACTCGATAATAAATCTTACTAGACACAGATTTACGAGCCTGCAACATAGTATTATTCACTGAGTCAGAGAAACTTCTATGACTAAGTACTAAGCGTTAGATTTCCATACCATCAAATTAATAATTTGAGTTCCTGATGGAAAAAAACGAAAGTTAAGATATAAGGTCTGGGCTTAATGGAAGTGACCAAGATTGGCAACTGGACATCCGAACAAGAACCATATACCAAAACCTGTGTGGCCATGCTGGAGCCACCAGCAACGCAAAAGATTGCTCCCTGATGATTTTGAAAATCACTCTAAAAAGAAAAACCAGAGGCGAAAAAATATAGGCAGATTGATAACTCCAAGGAAGTGTCAATGCATACACTGCTTCCGCCTGAGGATCCCCGGACCTGAATAGGCCCCTGGGAAGTTCCTTGTTTAGATGAAATGCCATCAGATCTATTTCTGGAAGCCCTCACATCTGAACAATTTGAAAAAACACATCTGGGTAAAGAGACCATTCTCCCGGATGTAAAGCTTGATTGACAGAGATAATCCGCTTCCCAATTGACTAAACCTGGGATATGGACCGCAGAAATTAGACAGGAGCTGGATTAAGCCCAAGCAAGTATCCAAGATACTTCTTTCACAGCCTAAGGACTTAGAGTCCCACCCTGATGATTGACATACGCCACAGTTGTGACATTGTCTGTCTGAAAAACAATAAACGTCTCTTTCTTCAAAAAGAAGCCAAAACTGAAGAACTCTGACAAACGCACAGAGTTCCAAAATATTGAATGGTAATCTCGCCTCCTGAGATTTCCAAACCCCTTGTGCTAACAGAGATCCCCAGACAGCCTCCCAACCTAAAAGACTCGCGTCTGTAGTGATCATGGTCCAGGTTGAATGAACCAAAGAGACCCGTAGAACTATATGATGGTGATCTAACCACCAAGTCAAAGATAGTTGAACATTGGGATTTAAAGATATAAAAAGTGATATCCTAGAATCCCTGCACCATTAATTCAGCATAAAAAACTGGAAAGGTTTCCTATGAAAATGAGCAAAGGGAATCGAATCCAATGCTGCAGTCATGAGACCTAAAAACTTCCATACATATAGCAACTGAAGGAAATAATAGAGACTGAAGGTTCCGACAAACGGAACCCAATAAAATTGTCACTTGTCTGCTAGAGACAAAGACATTGACACAATCTATCTGGAAACCTAAAAAAGGTGACCCTTGTCTGAGGAATCAAAGAGCTTTTGATAAAAAGATCCTCTAACCATGTCTTTGAAGAAACAACAAAAGTTGAATCGTATGAGATTCCGCAGAACAAAAAGACTGAGCCAGTACCACGAGACCGTCCAAATAAGGAAACACTGAGAACCTTGAAAAGATTCTTAGAACTGTCGCTAGACCAGAAGTAAAAGCAACAAAATGGTAATGCTTGTCAAAAAAAGAGAATCTCAGAAAATGAAAATAATCTGAATGAAAACAGAAAATGAAGATATGCATCTATTGTATCTATTGTAAACAAATAATGTCCTCACTGACCAAAAGGCAGAATAGACCATATAAACACCATTCTAAAAGATGGTACACTTATGACAATTCAAAAAGATTTTCTATCTTTGGGACAATGAATAGTTTTGAATAAAACCCCCAAACCCTGTTCCTAAAATGGAACTGGTATAAATACCCCAGAAAACTCCAGGTCTGAGCAGCGCCTTGAGCCCCAACAGGTGACCAGCTGCGCTTCACAAGTACCCAATACATACAGGTCTGAAACACACTTCAGGAAAGTGTGAGCCTTACTGGAATAGCTGGAATATGATAGAGAAAAAAAGACTTCTCACAGGCGGTTTTACTCTGAATCCTATTCTGTACCCAAATCTAAGAAGTTTGGACCGAATTGAACCAAACAATCTTTAAAAAATCTTAACATGCCCCTTACCAGCTAAGCTGGAATAAGAACCCCACCTACATGCAAATTTGGGGAGCTGACTTTGATATTTTAAATGGCTTAAATTGAATGAAGAAAACTTCCAATTATAAACATGTTACTTGGGGAAGAAATAGGATTCCGTTCCTTAGTAAGAAAAAAAAAACTAATATTAGCTTAAGATTTAGTCTTAGAGCTCAATCTTGAAGCCCAGAGTAACAGTAGAAGAATCGAATCCAATTGAACCAAATAATTGATTACCTTGGAAAAAAAGAAATATGGAATTTAGAAATCAAATTAGCATTCCAAGATTGAAGTCACAAAGTTCTTCTAGCTAAAATAGCTAAAGACATAGATTAAACCTCATTTGCGAAAATATCAAAAAAATGACGACACAAATGAAATTATTAGCATGTTGATCAACTTAACAATGCTAAACAAATCATAATTCGATACTTGTTGCACTAAAGTATCCAACCAGAAAGTTGAAGCAGTTGCAACATCAGCCAAATAAATTGCAGGTCTAAGAAAAGTACCTGAAAATAAAAAAATTTCCTAAAATAAGATACAAGTTTCCCATCTGAAGGAAAAAAAAATAAAAATACTATTTGCTATAGGAATAGTAGTATGTTAAGCAAGAGTAGAGATAGCCCCATTAACTTGGGGAATCTTTCCTCAAAACTTAAAAAAACTGCCGGCAAAGGATACAATTTAAAAACCTTAAAGAAGGAATAAAAGATATTCCCGGCCTATTCCATTCCCTAGTATCAGGAACTAGAGAAAACCTCTGAAGAAACCACAGAAGGTTAATAAGCAGAATTTAAATGTTAGCTAGTCTTAATCAAAAGAACTAGTTACTTCAATATCCAAAATAATCAACACCTTTTCAACAAAGAACGAATGTACTCTATTTAAAAATAAAAAAGTAGATTTGTTAGTGTCAATATCTGATGAATAAAATTCTGAATGAGAAAAAACACCATCAGAGAAGGATAATTTAGTATGTTGTTGGTCATTTGAAACTTCATCAACTAAATGAGAAGTTTAAAAAAGACCTAAAAATTTTATTAGAAGGCGGGATGGCAGACAAAGCCTTTAGAATAGAATCAGAAAAATATTCTTATAAATTCCTAAATATATCTTGTACATTAGATGTAAAAAGAATAGCAATAGATAATGCATAAATACTAATGGACTCTGAATGTAAAAGTTTATCATAATAACTTATTACAAACCATAGCTAAAGATAAACATTCATAACATTAAAATAAATGAACTTAGTTTTGGTAGGACTGATATCAGTCATCAGGAATCCCTCAGTATTTTCTGATACAGGAACAGTGTTTTGAATATCTTGCAATATGTAATAGAAAAAACAACATATAAAGCAAAATTATCAAATTTCTTAAATGACAGTTTCAGGAATGGGGAAAAAAGCAAAATGAAACAAGCTTCTAGCAACCAGAAGCAACTGAAAAGTGAGAATGAAATAATGTGAAAAAACTGGCGCCAAGAATGACGCCCACACATTTTGGCGCCAAGAATGACGCCCATATTTTTTGGCGCCAAAAAACGTCCGCAATACACATACGTCAAAAATGACGCAATTATGAAAAAAATTACGAAATTTTTGCACCAAAAAAGTCTAGCGCCAAAAATGACGCAATAAATAGAAGCATTTTCTGCACCCGCGAGCCTAACAGCCCACAATTTTGTAAAAAAGTCAATTGAAAATTGAAGGTAAGAATATGAAATTTATATGCATTTTCCCAAAATGAAACTGACAGTCTGAATGAAGGAATACTGAATATCCTGAATCATGGCAAATATAAGTTTAAACACATATATTGAGAACTTTACATATAAAGTGCCCACCATAGCTTTGAGTGTCATAAATAGAAATAAGACTTACTTACCCTAAGACACTCATCTACATATAGTAGATAGCCAAACCAGTACTGAAACGAGAATCAGTAGAGGTAATGGTATATAAGAGTATATCGTCAATCTGAAAAGGGAGGTAGGAGAAGAAATCTCTACGACCGATAACAGAGAACCTATGAAATAGATCCCCTAGAGGAAGACCATTGAATTCAAATAGGCAATACTCTCTTCACATCCCTCTGACATTCACTGCACTCTGAGAGGAAAACCGGGCTTCAACCTGCTGCGAAGCGCATATCAACGTAGAATCTAGCACAAACTTACTTCACCACCTCCATGGGAGGCAAAGTTTGTAAAACTGAATTGTGGGTGTGGTGAGGGGTGTATTTATAGGCATTTTAAGGTTTGGGAAACTTTGCCCCTCCTGGTAGGAATGTATATCCCATACGTCACTAGCTCATGGACTCTTGCTAATTACATGAAAGAAATGGGTCAGATCCTAAGCTTTACATTCCTGCTTTTTAATTAAAGATAGCAAGAGAGTGAAGAAAATTGATAATAGGAGTAAATTAGAAAGCTGCTTAAAATTGCATGATCTATCTGAATCATACAAATGTAGGTTTAGTATCCCTTTAATAGTAAATCATATATAAAACACGCCAACAGCAGACATTTTGTTTCCTAACCTGAAAGATGTAGAAAGTTTAAATCAAAAGTTTATTTGAACATAATATGAAACAATAAAGTGACATATTTGCATACAATACGAGGGTGTCAAACCATAATACATAACTTTAGATCAATGTCTGTTTGATAAAAATGGAAGCAATCTAGTTTTGTGCATTTCTACTTGAGAAGTATTAGAAAAAAAACTATGTAAGCATGACAGAAACTCAGTGTTTTATTGCCCTACTGGTTGCATATTACTGCATATTAAACACATGTAAATGAGTTAAATACATAGTTAAAGTTGCTACAGCAGTGTACTACTGAGAGATAGCTGAAAACATCTGGTGAGCCAATGACAAGAGGCATATTAGCTCAGCCATCATTCACCAGCTAGCTTTTAGTAGTGCACTGCAGCTCCTGAGCATACCTATGTATGCCTTCTAAAAAAGGCTGCAAACCAAGTAAAATTGCTAATAAAAGTAAATTAAAAAGTATCTTAAAAGGTCACTGTCATGGGAGACCAGCACTCTATACTGTTGTTTAACTGGGATCATTTCAATGAGCAAAACGGATGGTAAAATAAATTGTACTTTATTCGCTGAAATAGGCAAACACACAGAAGTACACAAAATACAGAAAGAACACACTCACTTTGGGGCTAGGAGAAAAACTACCCTGTTCTATCAGCCACAGTCAGTAGAATCCAGGTAAATACAAATAGTCCTCTTGCACAGTCTTGTTATAGTCCCTTAGAGAGCTCTTGGGTAATCGACCCCTGAATAGTTTAGGCAACTTGGAATAACTCTCTCTTTTTTCCCACCCCAAGTGGTTTTAAAAACTGCCCATCTCTCTTGTCAGCTCAAAACATGCCCCCTAGCAATGATCTTAGCAACCAATCGTAACTCAACCCACAGAGGGGCATCACTGTTAACAGCTGTCAGTCCCACCCCCTGATCACCTGCTGAGATTGTAGTCAGTCTGGCTGAGGATGTACAAATGCAGCCTTTTGAAGTGCCAGATCTGAGGGTAATAGATGGACCAGATATCACTTTTGTCCCTAGAAGATTTACTGCCATGAGTAATTAACTCTCTGCTTTGAAGCAGCCTTCTCAGATATGTAAATCAGTCTTTTAAGCAGAGACTGTGAAAATCTTTCTTTGTACACTGGCTTGTGACATAATTTGTACAAATAGCAATACACCACAGCTATTGACATACATGCATGCATGAGAAGCAAGCCCCAAAACACAGAATAAGGGAAACCATGTGGGCCCAACCCCCATCAGTGAGCCTGGGCACCCACTCTTCCGTCACACCTCCCCCCTAAGATAAGGGCAATGTTACGACTGCCTCATCCGGCGGTTTGACTCGCCCGACCCTGCGTGTGGAAACTGGCTCATTGGGGCTGTCCTGTCTGGAGAGTCCATCCGCATTTCCATGCTCACTGCCTTTTTTATGCTGAATTGAAAACATTTAATTCTTGTAATGCCAAACTCCATCGCAGTAATTTACCATTCTACCCAGACACCCTTTGCAGCCAGCTCAGGGGGTTGCAATCCGTGATCACAGTGAAGGTCTGGCCGTACAAATAGGGCTACAGTTTGCGTAGCACCCACACTAGACATTCCTTTTCAATAGTGGCATAAGCCACTTCTCTGGGTAGCAGTTTCCTGCTCAAATACACAACAGGGTGTTCACTCCCCTCCTCCCTCACCTGGCTGACCACAGCCCCTATGCCATAGTCTGAGGCATCAGTCTGCACCAATAATTTCTTGCTGTAGTCCGGTGTGGCTAGAATTGGAGCACTAGCCAGCGCAGTCTTCAGCGCCTCAAGAGTTTTCATAGACGGGAGACCAGGCTACCAGACTGGGGTGTCGCTTTTTGGTCAGATCTGTCAGGGGTTTGGCCAGGGCTCTATACTGGGGCACAAATTTCCTGTAATACCCTGTTCTTCCTATCTTGAAATCTAACTGTACAACATAGTTTCACTCATTCATCGGTGCGGGTACGGTCCAGACCAGGCCGCCATTAATTTGTTCTGCAGAGTGGGTTTTAGAACACGCACTTGCTGACCTGGGATGAATGTCCGGCTACGGCATGCTGGTCATACAAAGCTTATCGCTTGGTCTGAGCCTCCCTGAGATTAACCTGTGCCAACCCCATAAGCGATTCCAACCGGTCTCTGAGATCTACCACATACTGGGGCACAGAAAGATCAGTAGTGGTAGTCTCCCCTTCCCATCCCTCACGGAATAAGTTTAGAGGTCCCCGCACCCTGCACCCATATATAGCAACTCAAAGTTAGAGAACCTGGTAAATTCTTGTGGTACCTCTCGGTACGCGAACAGCAAATGCTGCAGGTAAATCTCCCAGTCCTTCCCTTCAGCCTCCATAAAAGCTTGCAGCATCTGCTTCAAGGTACCATTGAACCGCTCACACAACCCGTTAGTTTGGGGGTGGTAAGGGGTTATGCGCTGGTGCTTCACCCCGCATACCTCCCAGAGACACTGTAGCAATTCATTCATGAATTGCGGCCCTTGGTCAGTTAGGATCTCACTAGGGAACATCCAAAGAATAATGAAGTCCCAGACCGGCTCCTCCTAAAAACAGCTTTATTTCATTTGATTAAAAAGAAAAAGCAAAAAAGCTAACAGCACATAAAAAGTTCACAGCTCAACCTGTCACTACCAACAACACCTACAGGTTAAGATATAGTACAGACATATGAAGTCGGCTCCCCTTCACATGTTACGCATTTCGGGATTACCCTTATTCATAGATCGTCTGTTTCCTGAAAGCAGCAAGCAGTCACCATCTAAAAAGTTTTTTGGATGGTGACTGCCTGCTGCTTTCAGCAAACAGACGCCGCAGGAGTTTACTCTAACTCAGTTCGGGAGCGGCACTTCACAAACTGATAACACTACAGACCCTAGAGGGGAAACATCTGATTTGAGGTCCTGATACGATCCCAGGAGGATAACACACGGCTTCCGGTGTAAGTATAAATGTACACCTTGCCGTTGTGAATTTTATATGCTTTAAAAAGATTTCCCTGTCCTATCTCTCGCCCATCCTCTGCAGCTCTATGACTTCAAACAAATGCAGCTAATACTGGCTGCTTAACAAGGCTTTCACATACAATTAACCAACAAACTTTTAACAGCTGAATAAGACTGCTAAATATTAAGACTGCTTCTCTGCTACAAAAAACACTTTAATACTGGTATATATAAGTATGTGCTCTGTGCTATTTATGCCCTTTTAATGTGAACATTCTTTGTTGTTGTTTGTGCTTTTTATTGTTATTTACTACCACTATGCACAGTGATTTATGTATTCTTTTAACCAAGGAGTTTAATTAAAACATTATAATTTACCTATATAGGGTCCTTAAAAAAGCCATTTTTTTTACACATTAAGCTACCTTTGGGCAGCGCAGCGCAGCTGTAATCCATTACTAATCTGCAGTTTCTGTAATTCTCCTATATTAGCACTGTTAAGGTTTTGTGGGGAAACCTTTTATTTTACAACAGCTTTGTGTACTAGATCTCAGCGCTGGGTTGTTTTTTTCTACTTCCAAATCAGTCTTTTAAGCAGGGACTTTGAAAATCTTTCTTTGTACACTGGGTTGTGACATAATTTGTACAAATAGCAATACACCACTGTTAATGACATACACGTACATGCATGAGAGGCAAGCTCCAAAACACAGAATAAGGGAAACCAGTGAGCCTGGGGACCCACTCTTCCGACACAGTCATGCTCTATATGAACCATGAAACGTTAATTTTGATTTTAATGTCCATTTAACCATAATAGGGGACCAGTTTATAGTATGAATAAAACAAGAAAAAGCCTTAAAGTGGCATAATCTCACAAATATATGCTGATGTAGGGTACATAGTTAAAACTGAACCAATATCATTTCAGTATTCCTGAACACAATATATTTACCAAACGCAGTATAGAAGCTTTATTAGAAAGGAAACATACACTTCTGATTAACAAAGTGTCATGAACTAAAAAGCATGATAGTCTTTTTTCAAGCTGATGGAAGAATTCTTTACAAGGATTTTCTAATGATTTTCAAATTCTAGACCATCACAATACATTAGAAAACACGGTAGTCTAATAATTACTTGTGACTTCTAACTGTTATTTTGTCAGTCATCATCATCTATATTGAATATTGAGCCTATGGGGCCGAATTATCAAGCTGCGAATGAAGCTTTATGCCACGGTTTCCGCACGAACCTTCAGGTTCGCCGGAAACAGCAGTTATGAAGCAGTGGTCTAAAGGAATCTGCAGGGGGGGCATTGCACAAGCAGTTCACAAGAACTGCTTGTTCAATGATAAATGCCGACAGAAAGCCTGAGATCTGCATGTTTCTCAAAATGTTTGCTGATGCTTCCCTAACCCAAATGTAGGAAATAAAGATTTGTCAGAACTTCTAACTAAGCTACAAATTGATTGGAGTAACATAGTAAAGAAAGCTAACAAAAAAATCATAATTTTAATTACACATAGCTAAAACTAATGGATTGATACAGATTGTATCATGTGAAATTATTTAATGGCATACTCACAATCTTTATGTTCTTTTTTTGTCCAGACTTTGGCTTTCTGTCTTTTCCACTCTTTGTATCTCTTTTAGCTTCATCCTCTTCTGTTAAAGAAATAGGAAATGTAAGGATATATAATGGTCAACCTCATATAAATAAAACAAAGTTAGAAGATAGAGATATCATCTATCTATCTATCTATCTATCTATCTATCCATCTATCTATCTATCTATGTGTGTAGCTATAAAGATAAACAATAAATCCAAAAACCACAAAGATTTGCATATTTTAAAAACTTTGCACATTCTTAGTAATTTAAACTTTTTATAATAAATATGTTTTGTATATTTGCCAAAGTCTAATGTGATGATGCAACTCTTGCTCAGTTTGCCTTTAAAAATGAACAAAAAGAGTAATGGCTATACATTTTAAATACTTTAAAGAACATAATAAATATTGTTGATTCTAGACCACCTGCATGTTTAAAAGTAGTTTGATAATCTTTTGCCTGAATCTAACTTACTGCACGCCAATCATCCATACTCTGTGATTGAATAGTATTGTCTAAAAAATAATAAAATTTCTGGCAAATTGTGCCTGATCCTGACTACATTGCGGTTTATCCCCTGGTACTTTCATTGGCCAACCGTTGGCAGCCATGCTAGACGAGTTTGCTTCTTTACATGGGTTACCCATTCTGCTTGACTATACTTGTGGGTCTCACCCTTGGTCCTATCCAGAGTGAGAATGTGCTAATATTCACTTATAACATTACAATTATGACTATTAGCTCTCTTTATGTATTTCTGCCAACGAGAGATTTAAAATTATCATGTGTCCAATACATACTTTCCTTTTTTTTTTTTTTTCTTCTATTGCAGATGAAGAATTGTCTAAGATATATTGGGGCTATTTTGATTTATATACCTCATTGTTATATAGTGGTTTTTAACCTCCTTCCTTTATTTGTAATCTGATCATTATATTAATTATATGTATATGTTCAATAACTTTAACATATTTTATAATTTATTAAGAGCATCTTTCTTTTTGTTGATCTATCATCCCATTTAAATCTGAATGAATGCAGAGTTCATTACAAAGCTATCTTGTAACTGATAGTAAATATACACCCCACATGTCCATAACATTTTAAAACTATGCCTTCTCAAAATTGGTCAAAATATGACTTTCTAGTCTCAAGATTCTTATCCATAGGATCCTTGAAAATTGGTCTGCATTCTAAAGGAATAAGTGTGCATTTTGAAAAAAACTGGAGATTTTTTTTATATGAAACTATATAACACTCATTGATGTAGGGCACAGCACACTCTAGAATGTGAACATCAGAGGGCACTTAAGTGTGTATTTTGTGCACTAAAATATGTTGCCTTTTTTATTTAAAATCATATTTAAAAACTGGTAATATATTGCACTAAATATTCCAAATTAGAAATGTAGTTGTGAGTCTTTACTAATTGTACTATTCCATCAAATGGGTTGAGTTGTCTGTATATTTGGGAGAAATAGGTCTTTTAGATTAATAAGCAGGAGAGATCTGTGCGTTTGCTATATATGCAATGGGAATCCACTGCAGATAATCATCAAATTATATTGCACAATCCCTAAAGCTCTCAGTACACCTGTCTCATAATGTATGAAGTAAAGAAAATCATTTAGTGTGAGTTTTTGCAGTTACATGAAAGGTTACACATTTTGACCCTACACACTCTTTCTATTCCTTTATTAACGTCTATCTATATTGCATTCTGGTAATATATGAAAATAAACATAATAAAAATTACAGTGTAATTGCAAGATTACCCATGTAACCATCTTTCATATATTTAACTTTTTTGTGTGGAGGTATTTATCTATTTATTACTAAACTGTTATGTAACACATTTCTCAAAAAACCTAATACTAACAAGGAGCCTACATTCAAAGGGACTGATCCACTGAAGAAAAGATTGTGAAAGGGTAGTAGGTACACAGCTTTGCCCTGAAGAGCAAGGTACTGGGATACCTGGTCATGCAGTGAAAGAAACTAGATCCAATTTATACATTATGTATGAGAAGTATTTATACTATTTGGACCATCTTTTAAATGTTTTTTTTATGTAGTAAGAAGCAGCTCATGGTTAAGGAGATTCATATTAGAATACATTTATTAGGACTCACTTGCTAAAGAATTATGGGTTAAAAAAAAAAGGGCAGGTAAAGTCTGCACCCTGTAGAGGAAGTCCGAGTTTTGACTGAGGCATAAAGCATGATGAGGATATAGAGAGGTAATGGAAGTGCCTAAGCTCCCACGTGTACCATTCTGCAGGTGGGCAAACCGTTATGCCTACATTCATGGCCATTCAGGCATCATGCAAATTTGCAAGAGCAGGGCTTGTCAATCATTCTGTATGAGTCCAAGATAATTTAAGTTCAACACGACTGAGGTGGAAAACTGCTTAAGAAGTAGTCCTCTGTTTCATAATTTGCTTGTGCAGACTAACTGCACCACGTGTGCTCAAAAAGCTGCGTGAAACAGACAAGAGCTTAACACTAAGGGCTCCATTTATCAAGTAGTAGAAGCTGCTTTGAAGCCTGCTTGCTTGGCGCTGCACATGGAAATATTTGTGCAATGTTACATGTGGGCAGCTGACATGCAGAGTCTGCTGTCTGTTCACTGAAATAATTGGTTGACAGTATGGAACCGTGATTGCCTGTGATTTGATAACTGTGACCCTAATATCTAATGTCCTGGATATGGTGGACGACTATTTGCAAACGTTTGCTTTTTGTGATCTGTTGTGGGTCAATCAATACCTTTTAACTGTTAAAATAAAGTATGTTTTATTTTATATTCCCATATTCACTATACCTGAAGATAGTGTGTATGGAATATTTGTATTGACAAAGTCCCCAGTAAGGGCTAAAAAATGAATTTGCTCATGTGGAATAAGAGTACTGATATTGAATTTTCATTATTAATTGATAGTACTTAGTTATCTTAATGAAAATAAACTACATGTAGTTTCAATCAGCCTGCGGGCTGTGTAAGACAATAAACACTTACCAAGTGAATGTGCCCTGATCGTACCCAATTAATAATTCAGATGATACAGTAGAAAGCCCATCTTTTTTTTTTTTAATAAGTAAGTTTTTATTGGTGAAAAAGATACAAAACCACATAACAAAACAATTATGCTCGGTAAAATAGATAACAGATTGCATTCTAACAGTCAAGGGTTCATTAACATACAAAGAGAATCATGTTACCTAACTCAGTGAACAGGTCTATAATGAAATCGTTCATGAGCTGTGTATTCGTACGTTTCAGGAGTTATGTATTGGTTTGTCATAGAGAGAATTTCGTCTCTTTTTCATGGGAATTTTAGGTATCGTATGGCCATTTATGCCATACACATTGAGCCTGACAGTGAAGGGAGGTAAGGTATAGAACATATATAGTATGTATACTTGAAAGTAATACTGGGAGGGGTAGACACCTACCTCTCTTTACAGGGAGGGGGGGGGAGGTATTGGGGGGAGGTAGCGGTATCAGAAAGTGGAAGGGGGGAAGGGGCAGAGCAATGAGGGGCACCCCAGACCTAACATAGTGGGGCGCTTCCTCTAGGGGGGGGCAGTTAAAGTAGTCACAGGGAGGTCGCTAGGTCTGAGGAGACAGGGGACATCATGTAGTTGGCTTTAGGTAAGTCTCCCAAGGTTCCCAGATTAGGGGAAAGACATCCGACTGTTTCCTAGTCCGGAAGACATAGTCTTCCATTGATTTAACGTACTGCAGGTAGTCAACAACTGCCTGCCATCTTGGGGGCTGTTGTTTCTTCCAATTCCTGGCAATTAACATCTTGACTGATGTCAGTATGTAGACTAACAGATATCTCTTGTGCCTCAGCAGTTTTTTAACTCCCAAATGTAACAGGGCAAGGCCTGGAGTGTCCGGGGTCGGGAGTTCTAGTACCTTGCAGACCTCACAGGTTTTCGACCAAAGAGGTCGGAGTTTGCTACATGACCACCACACATGGAGCGGTGTACCCGTCTCTCCACACCCTCTCCAACATAAGGGTGAGTGCTCAGGGTACAGGGTCCGGAGTTTGGTCGGCACTAAGTGCCATCTGGAGATGATCTTGAAATAGAGTTCATACATTGTAGCACAATGAAGTGCTGATTTAGTCAACTGTATCGCCTTAGTCCAGTCAAGTTTCGTAAAAGTGAGTCTCAACTCAGCCTCCCAGGAGGCCATATGCCTGGTTTTCACCAGTGTGGGAGGACCCATCAGGGATCGGTAATGGACTGTGAGAGGTTTGCTCAGTTGGAGGTTTGCCCTCCATCTCATCTCCCAGATGGTAGGAGCCCTGAGTTTGTCAACTAGGAAACCCCAGGCCTTCATCAGGGATCTCAGTCTCATAAAGTCGAACTCGAGGGATCTGGGAATAGCGAATTTAGACAGCATGTCTTGCGGCAAGAGAAGTTTCTCATTCAGGTAGAAGTCGCTCAAGGAGGTGACCTCTAGGGCTTTCCAGGGGGCAAGCCGAATATTTGGTAGCCCCTGAAGAAGCGACATGAGAGGGTGGATGGGCGAAGGGTGTGGGGCTATCAACTGGTGGTGTCTGAGGCTGAACCAAACCGATTGACATTCTTTGATGAGAATGTTGGAGATCGGTATCTGTGCAGCCAAGTGTGGTGGAACCCACAGGAGATCTGAGAGGTCGACATAAGCAGGGAGTGAAGCCTGCTCCAGCTCCCGCCATCTGGCAGGGGGCAGGGCAGGTCCCCACGCTGAGACGTGCGAAATCATCGCCGCATGGTGGTATAGTTGAACGTTGGGTAGTCCCAGCCCACCTCTGTCTATAGGAACCTGAAGTGTGGCCGCGGCCACCCTTGGGCGCTTATTGTTCCAAACATAGGCATTGAATGCAGTCTGGAAGCCACGTAATGTCTTTTCCGGGACCGAGATGGGGATACACCGCATAAGGTAGGTTAATTTAGGGAGGATCATCATCTTCAGAGCAGAAATTCTGCCCATCCAGGAGATTTCCTCATATTTTCTAGATTTCAGTCTCATCTCAATCTCCCGTAGAAGAACACTGTAGTTCTCCTGCAATACCGTATTTTTGTCATGTGACAGAAAGACACCTAAATGTCTGATCCCATCTGTTGACCACCTAAACGAGTAGAGTCGCCTAAGGCGTCTCTGCTCCGATTGCTCGATGTGAATCATGTAGGCCTCTGTTTTAGACACATTGACCTTATAGTTCGAAATGTTACTAAAGGCGTCAATAATCTCAAAGAGATAGGGGAGTGACTCTACTGGGTTGGTGAGGAAGAGAGTGAGATCATCGGCAAAGAGTGCCAATTTCTGAAGCGTGTCGTGTATCTGTAGGCCCTGGACCTCAGGACTTTCTCTGATTGCCTCCGCCAGAGGTTCCATCACCAGCGCGAAGAGGAGCGGAGACAGGGGGCACCCCTGTCTGGTTCCGTTCCTGATCGCAATTTTAGGGGAGCAGAGGCCCATTCCCTTAATAACAGCCGTCGGGGAAGCGTAGAGAGCGGCAACAGCTGAGCGAAACGTCGCAGGGATCCCAAAACGTTCTAAAGTGTAAAACATATAATCCCACCTCAACCTGTCAAACGCTTTTTCTGTGTCCATGGACAGGGTGAGGAGGGGTAGACCCATATCAGCTGTTTCAACAAATATGTTCAGTAGCCTACGGGTGTTATCCGTACCTTGCCTTCCTTGTATGAATCCCACTTGGTCCAAATGGACCAAAGAGGGTAAGTGTTTTCCAAGCCTAGTCGCAAGGACCTTGGCATAGATTTTCACATCCACATTAATGAGGGAGATGGGCCGATAGCTCTCGCAGAGCGTTGGGTCCTTCCCCTCCTTGGGTATAGTCAAGATATTAGCTTCCAAGAATTCGGGGAGGAAAGCTCCCTCTTCTCTAACCTCATCGAAAAGATGGAGCAGGATAGGAGACAGCACGTGGGTAAGGGTACGATAAAAGAGGCTCGTGAACCCATCTGGACCTGGAGCCTTGTGGGGCTTCAAGGTCAATATAGCTGTTTTGATTTCCTCCAAAGTGAATGGGGCAGTTAAATCCTCGGCTGAGTCTTCTGTTAGGGAGGGAAGGTTTAACTTTGCCAAGAACTGCTGAGCAGCTATTCTGCAGTCTCTGGTTCCCGAGGAGTTGCTATCAAGGTTATATAAGGACGCATAGTAGTCGGCAAAAGCCTTCCCTATACTTCTAGGTGAGTGGACTACGCCTGTCGCCGAAGAAATCATGGGGATTCTGGCCTGAACCGCACGATCTCTGAGCTTACGGGCCAACAACCTGTCTGCCTTGTTCCCCTTGTAAAAATACACCTGTCTGAGTCGAAGTAAGGTTGCCTGGACTCGTAGTTGCTCTCTCTTGGCAATTTCCTCCTTGATAGCGCCAACTTGGTCGCCCATAGTGGGGGTGGGAGAATACTTGTTAGCCAATTCCGCCTGTCTCAGTTCCGCATAGAGCTTAGCAAGGGAAACCTTGTTTTTAGCTTTTAATAATGCGCCTTTTTTTATAAAATGGCCCCTAAGGTAGGCTTTGAGTGCAGCCCACAGGATTCCCTGGGTCGTGTTACCCGTGTCATTATGTCTCAGGAAATCCGAGATTGTCTCCACTAGCTGAGGGATTTCCCCCTCTGTCAAAAGATGGTCAGGTAGCTTCCAAGAGGGCCTGGAGTCCGGGGGGCGCAAGGTGGAGCACCCAGCACTGACAAGGTCATGGTCTGACCAGGGGCATGGTCTAATACGTGGGGCACAGAATTGATCCAAGGTCCAGGAATGTCAGGGTATTCACTATTACAATCCTGTCCCTTTAATTCTGAATCCTCTTTTCCTATTTAAGGCCCCTCCTCTCTATGCTCCTCGCTTGGTAATTTGAATCAGTTACTTTATGTGACTCCTCTCTGAAGACACCTAGCCCTTTCCTCAATCTGTGGGGATTTCTTACTTGTTGCTTTGAAACTTTGCAGCCTACATTAATCCTTCATTGCCTTCATTGCTGTGTGCCGGTGTGCCTATTCTATTACTTGCAGTTTCTTAGGAACCAAAGGAGCTGCTTTCAATTCCCTAACTGTTACACCGGGTTGCTGTGACGTCACACCCGGCATCTCAGCGTGTCTGCAGCGCGTGTACCGCGCTGTGTCCTTTCTACAAACAAGCATTCAGGATACCGTAAGGTTTTCATCTGGCTCTGACTTAGCCTTCCAAATAACCATCAGGAATTGGTCTGTATATTTTATTACTCTATTTGGATATCATTATGTCTCTCAAGTAAGCAAACTACTTAAGCACTGTATTCAATGACTGTTACTATCACTAAAATGCAGGATTAACTTCAACTACCTGTTACATTGCCTACTCTGTTTTGAACTGCTGCTTGATTAACATCATTTGCTGTGACCACCTTGAACCTAACTAAGTGACTTATCGTTTGTTACTATCCTATCCTTGCATAATCTATAACTGATAACATAATCCAAAATATCATTCTAACTACATATGATATTCCCTGAAGTGCTGAATTCCTAACAAATACATTTTGGCCTAATTACAATATCTCTTTGTACTACATCTGTTTGTATTACATTCCATTTCACTTCCTGTCTTCTTTGTATATGTGTCAGCTATATCATTTAATCACTAAGTAATTAGTTGATTAACTACCTACTCTATCTATACATACTCCTCCTATCTGTTGAAATACAGGCATCCTGTAACCTGGTTGCGTGACAGCTCCGTTTCACTCTGTACCCTGCAGTAGTGACCCTCAGTTCAATGAGCAAAACCGGATTCCTGTAAGTTAAATCTGTGTGAATCCAAGGTTTGGTGTGAGGCTGAGTGGTCCTACTATAGCGGATACTAGGTACCTAAACTTATTTACCACCTGTTCTACCACATAACTTTACAGAACATAACATATTACCAAGCCTAAAGAATAAAAGTACCTCTATCCACTATCATGGAGTTGAGTGAGCTTTCCAATAGAGTGGGTTCTCTAGCACAAAGTATGGATAGTATGTTACAGGGTTTAAGAGAGATACAAATTGAGAACCAGAATATTAGAAAATTTATTAATGAGCATATGACAACTAAACCTTCTACTTCTGAGTTTACACCGGAGCCTGTTGTAAGTCCGCCAGAGAAATTCTCTGGGGACAGGTCCATGTTCAGAGACTTTAGAAATTCTTGCACTCTTATGTTCACTTTAAAACCTAGGTCTTATCCTACTGACAGAATTAAAGTTTTGACTGTGATTTCTTTTTTGCGTGGAGAAGCTAAATCTTGGGCCAACACTTTCTATGAGACTGAGGATCCCATACTAAATTCTCTTGATTCTTTCTTTTCTGCGATGTCCCTTTTATATGAGGATCATAACAAGCAGAATACTGCTGAAACAGCTTTGAGATCCTTACGCCAAGGAAAAAGGATGGTAGAGGAATACATAACAGACTTTAAAAGATGGGCTCCTGACACTTTATGGAACAACCCAGCTCTGAAAAATCAATTTCGCATGGGCCTCAGTGACTCATTAAAAGATGAACTTGCTAGAGGTATCATTCCAGATGTTCTTGAGGATCTCATGACTTTATGTATTGGTATTGACCGGAGACTCAGGGAAAGGAAATATGAAAAATCCATAACTGACATCACTCCTAAGAAGTACACTCCTTATCATATAAATCTTCCTACCCATGCTACCAAGAATGTTGATGAACCCATGGATGTTGCTGTGATTAGAGGCCCTCTAAAGCCTGAAGAGAAAGCCAGACGCAAACTGCTTAATTTGTGCCTCTATTGTGCCGAAAAGGATCATGGCGTAAGGGATTGCCCATCTCTCCTTCGTCAAAAGAAGGGTAAGAGAGTGAGATTTAAGCACAATGTTAATATGGTTAATAATAATTTGCTTCATTTATCAATCCCTCTCTCGTTGCAGTGGGATCAGCAGAAGATAGACGTACAGGCCGTAATTGACTCTGGAGCATCTGGGAATTTCATAGATTTAGTTTTTGTTGATAAGCACAAAATACCACTAATAAAAAAGAGTGTTGCACTAGCCATCCGTTTGGTTGATGGATCATTTTTTAGTTCTGGTCCTATTTCACACCATACAGTTCCACTTAAGGTTACCTCAGACTCAGGGCATACTGAGTTAATATCTTTTGATGTTTTACCAAGTTCTGTCTACCCTATGATACTCGGTATTCAGTGGTTGTCTATGCATAACCCCACTATTTCTTGGACAGACTCTACTGTAGTTTTTGATTCTCAGTACTGCAAGCAATTCTGCACTGATTCTCATACACTTTGTCATATTAATGTAGAGACATTACCAGATTGCTACAAAGAATATGCTGATGTTTTTGATAAGGTTGAGGCAGCCACACTTCCCCCACATAGGAAGTATGACTGCCCTATTGATCTCATTCCTAACTGCACCATTCCATATGGTCATATATATCCTTTGTCCCAACCTGAACTAGCACACCTTAAGGAATATCTAGACGAAAACTTGAAAAAAGGGTTTATACGTCCATCCACTTCCTCTGCAGGTGCTGCTATGTTTTTTGTGAAAAATAAAGATGGCAGTTTACGCCCCATTATAGATTACAGACAACTGAATAAATGTACTAAGAAAAACAGATATCCCCTGCCTCTCATTCCTGAACTAATTGAGCGCCTTCAGGGTGCCACCATCTACACCAAGCTCGATCTTAGGGGTGCATACAATTTAATCAGGATGAGAGCAGGGGATGAGTGGTTAACGGCTTTCCGTACACGATACGGACTTTACGAATACACAGTAATGCCGTTTGGGCTTTGCAACGCCCCAGCCACTTTCCAGTGCTTCATAAATGATGTTTTTCACAACCTTCTGGATGTATGTATTGTTATCTATCTAGATGACATTCTTGTCTATTCAGACACTTTTGAAAATCATTTAAAACATGTAAAATTAGTTCTATCTCGTTTAAGACAACATCATCTCTACGCTAAACTAGAGAAATGTATATTTAATACTAACTCTATTTCATTTCTGGGTTACTGTATCTCTCCTACTGGGATTACTATGGAGACCAGTAAAGTAGAAGCTATACTCAAATGGCCAGTACCCTCATGTAAAAAAGATGTCCAGAGGTTTCTTGGTTTTGCGAATTTTTATAGAAAATTCATTAAAGATTTCTCACATATTGTTAAACCATTAACAACTTTAACTAAGAAACATATCAGGTTTTCATGGGATAGTAAAGCTCAGGACTCTTTCACTACCCTCAAGAATAAATTTACTTCAGCCCCTATTTTGCAATTCCCAGATCCCAGTTGTCATTTTACGCTTGAGGTTGATGCTTCTGAATTTGCAATAGGGGCTGTTCTATCCCAGAGGGCCTCTCAAGAAAAGCCATTACATCCTGTTGCATTCTACTCTCGTGTCATGAGCTCAGCTGAGATAAACTATGGTATTGGTGATAAGGAATTGCTTGCCATCAAATCCGCATTGGAATTCTGGAGGCATATCTTGGAAGGTACAAAATTTCCAATTACTATTTACACAGACCATCGTAATTTAGAGTATTTAAAGTCAAACAAGACCCTGACTTCTCGTCAAGTTCGCTGGAGCCTTTTCTTTTCACGTTTTGATTATGTGATCACCTATCGTCCAGGTTCTAAGAATCTTAAGGCAGATACCCTCTCTCGTATACCTCCTAAGCCACAAGATCATTTGACACCTGCCTCAGTGATACCTGCGGACAGAATCATTTGTTTAACAAACGATTTCTTGGAGACCCTAAAGCTGCAACAGAAGGAGGATTCATTAATAACACACCTCAATTTAAATAAACATTCTGATGAACTGTTCTATCATCATGATCAGCTATATGTACCCAAGGATCTCAGGAATCAACTTTTAGCAGCAGCTCATGATTCCTCTTTAGCAGGTCATCCTGGCGTACATAGGACTCTTCATATCCTCTCAAGGAATTATTGGTGGCCCAAAATGTCTGATACAATCAAGCAATACATCAAAACATGTTTTCTTTGCACTACTAAAAAACATCAACATACACGTCCCTACGGATACCTTCTATCTCTTCCAGTACCTGAAAGACCTTGGGCAGATATTGCCATGGACTTTATTGTCGATCTGCCACCTTCTGCTAACTTCAACACTATCATGGTCATTGTTGATCTTTTTTCTAAAATGGCCCATTTCTTGCCACATAGAGGTCTACCCACAGCTCAAGAAACAGCTACTCTTTTCATAGATCATATTGTCAAATTACATGGTCTACCAAATTCCATTACTAGCGACAGAGGTTCTCAGTTTACCTCTAGATTTTGGGAACATCTTTGTAAATCTCTCAACATCTCTAGGAGGTTAAGTACAGCTTTTCATCCACAAACCAATGGGCAGACTGAGAGAACAAATCAAGCCCTGGAACAGTATCTCCGTTGTTACCGTTCTCTAGAACAAGATAACTGGCATTCTCTCCTTTCCACTGCTGAATTTGCTCATAATAACATGCTCAACTCCTCCACTAAAATGTCTCCATTTTTCCTTAACTACGGTTTTCATCCTTCTTATGACATTCAGACTCCAAAAAATTCTCCTATACCCGTTGTTAATGATAAAATCAATACCTTAGTGAAAGGTTTCGCCACTGTTAAACAACTACTACTCGATGCTCAAAAAGCTCAAAAACATTACTACGATCTACGACGTTCTAAACCTCCTGAATATAAGGTGGGAGATAAAGTTTGGTTAAGCACGAAGAATATAAGATTACAAGTTCCTTCCAAAAAGCTCGCTTCACTTTATTTGGGTCCCTTTGAAATTAAGAATGTTGTTAATGTGAATGCAGTCACTCTTCAATTACCTTCTTCCATGAGAATTCATCCAACATTTCATGTCTCACTCCTTAAACCCTATGCTTCTATCAGGGCTACATCTTCGATGGATACTTCTTTAACTCATGTGACAGATGAGAAGGAGTACGAGATTGATTCTATTCAAGATTCTCGATACTTTCGAAACCACCTTCAGTATTTGGTCAGTTGGAAGGGTTATGGACCTGAAGAAGACTCTTGGGAGCCTGCCACTAATGTTATGGCTCCACGCTTGGTTTCCTTGTTCCATAGGAGGAATCCTCACCGTCCAGGTCCTTGATCCGCTGAGCGGCTCCTTGAGGGGGGTGTCCTGTCAGGGTATTCACTATTACAATCCTGTCCCTTTAATTCTGAATCCTCTTTTCCTATTTAAGGCCCCTCCTCTCTATGCTCCTCGCTTGGTAATTTGAATCAGTTACTTTATGTGACTCCTCTCTGAAGACACCTAGCCCTTTCCTCAATCTGTGGGGATTTCTTACTTGTTGCTTTGAAACTTTGCAGCCTACATTAATCCTTCATTGCTGTGTGCCGGTGTGCCTATTCTATTACTTGCAGTTTCTTAGGAACCAAAGGAGCTGCTTTCAATTCCCTAACTGTTACACCGGGTTGCTGTGACGTCACACCCGGCATCTCAGCGTGTCTGCAGCGCGTGTACCGCGCTGTGTCCTTTCTACAAACAAGCATTCAGGATACCGTAAGGTTTTCATCTGGCTCTGACTTAGCCTTCCAAATAACCATCAGGAATTGGTCTGTATATTTTATTACTCTATTTGGATATCATTATGTCTCTCAAGTAAGCAAACTACTTAAGCACTGTATTCAATGACTGTTACTATCACTAAAATGCAGGATTAACTTCAACTACCTGTTACATTGCCTACTCTGTTTTGAACTGCTGCTTGATTAACATCATTTGCTGTGACCACCTTGAACCTAACTAAGTGACTTATCGTTTGTTACTATCCTATCCTTGCATAATCTATAACTGATAACATAATCCAAAATATCATTCTAACTACATGTGATATTCCCTGAAGTGCTGAATTCCTAACAAATACATTTTGGCCTAATTACAATATCTCTTTGTACTACATCTGTTTGTATTACATTCCATTTCACTTCCTGTCTTCTTTGTATATGTGTCAGCTATATCATTTAATCACTAAGTAATTAGTTGATTAACTACCTACTCTATCTATACATACTCCTCCTATCTGTTGAAATACAGGCATCCTGTAACCTGGTTGCGTGACAGCTCCGTTTCACTCTGTACCCTGCAGTAGTGACCCTCAGTTCAATGAGCAAAACCGGATTCCTGTAAGTTAAATCTGTGTGAATCCAAGGTTTGGTGTGAGGCTGAGTGGTCCTACTATAGCGGATACTAGGTACCTAAACTTATTTACCACCTGTTCTACCACATAACTTTACAGAACATAACAAGGAATCACACAAGAGGTAGTCGATCCTGGAGTAGGAGTTATGGGGCTTGGAGAAATGGGTGTAGTCTCTTTCTGTCGGTGCAAGGCAGCGCCAGATGTCATATAGGCCATGTTGGTACATTAGTTTGCGCAGCGCATTTGACTGGGTGTTAAGGTTTCGGTCAGGGGGGCAAGCTTTTGGAGTTTTTTTATCTAAGGCAGGATCCCAGACCAAATTGAGGTCGCCCCCTATCAGTAGGTGTCCCCTCTTGACTTCTCCCAGTCTCCCTAGAAACTGTCTCAAAAAAGGGATCTGTTTGGCGTTTGGGGCGTAGATAGAGACTAGGGTGTAGAGGATTCCGTTCAGTGTGCAGATTAAGATTAAATATCTACCCTCCGGGTCACGATCTACATATTCCACACTGCAACAGATATCTCTGTGTATTAAAATTGCTACCCCTCTCTTTTTCTCTGAGAAGGAAGCGGTTTCGCATATGGGGTAGTGTATAGGGCTGCGAAATGGCTTGGATTTGGAGTCCCAATGGGTCTCCTGGAGGAACACTATATGCAATTTGTGGGCGTTGAGATAATTAGATAGAAGGCTACGTTTAGTGGGGGAGTTTAAGCCCTGGACATTAAGAGTGGCTATAGTTGTGGGTGCCATTGGGTTAAAAGACTCTATGTCACTAGTTGAGTGAACCTAGCGGAAGTGGGGAGTTTGTCTGTGGGGGCAAGGAGGGGGGGAAACAAAGGAGGGAGAGGTAAAGCTGTCTGCTCTCGAGTAAGAATTTAAGGTTGTTAAAAACTGTCAGGAAATAAATCGATGTGTATACTACACTATCGCTATGAGTGCTCTTACCAAAAAATGTAAGAGATCACAACTATCAAGGTGGGGGGGAGGCCAGCATGTAGAGCCTGGCCCCAGTCAGTCATTCTGTGGCATGTGTCAGGTGGCCCTTAAGAGGAAGGTTCTCCAGGTAGGGCCCTGTGTATCATTTCGCATATGGTGTGCGGTAGGTCGTACATGACAAATACACAGCTTAACATGAACAAAGCATTAACACGTCTCAGCTAGGGTGAACATAGCATAAGAAATTGAGCATTGACATAAACTATTAGATATCAACTAGAACAGACAATAGTATTAGCAAAAATATTAAATAGACTATTCTTATAGTACAGCTCTCTACTAAAGAGAGTATTCACTGACAACCAACATTAGTAATATGGTAACTATTCCCACGGTATAGACTTGGGGACATTTCAACAGAACATTGTCTGAAAATGGTGTAACATAGTTACCCGAGGAAGGATTTGTACAGTCAAGGTGAATCCCTAAATCCAGGAAACTGGCGGAGTAGCCGCCCTTATAGCTAACTGTGGTGACTAATCTATTCTACAAACAAGTCTCTCGACTCTATGCAATATAAACACACATTCCATAATCATAATAACAATGTTAGAACGTATTAACACTTATGTATCCCTCTGTGATGATAAGAGAACAAATATTAAAAGGGGAGGGGGAGAAGTTTAGGTGGAACCTCAGAACAGTAGGGACTGAAAACATTCATGCTAGGTCCTTTAGGAAACAGTAACGAAGCAAATCCCAAAAGGCACACCTGGTACCCTAAGGGAGAGCAGGGGGCCTCATTACCCCATGTTTAGCGTGGGGTGTTGAGAGATGAGAAGTCATGTTGTGTCTGGAACTGTAGTGGCACTGCCAGGGGGCGCGTGCTTTTCAACGTACTGTGGTGGTTTCTTCTGAGGGTTTCCCACTCTTTGAGGGAGAGGCCGCCACTCTGGGGCCGAGGCCCTCAATCCCCTGTTTGGATCCTTAGGTATCTGAGAGTCAGGCGGATCTGGCGGTAAAAGGTCCCATTTTTGCATGAGTTCTCTAGCCTGTTGTGGTGAGGAGACTGTGTATTGATGGCCTTCTTTGGTGATATGCAACTTGACGGGGAACCCCCAACGGTATTTGATGGCTTTATCTCTCATCAGTCTGGTATAGGGTTGGTAATGGCGCCGCAACTGGAGGGTGTGTGGTGAGAGATCTTGGTAGACCTGTACCTCAGAGTATTGGTTCGGAAGGGTTCTGCCCCCTGCTAGGGCTCGGAGGAGTTTGTCTCTGAAGGTGTAATAGTGTAAGCGGACTATGACATCCCGAGGCTTATCACCTTCACTAGATCTGGGTCTCAGCGCTCTGTGCGCCCGATCTATCAACATCTCTTGACCTTCTTCTGGGCCCAATATCGCAGCAAACATCTCTCGGAGGTATTTTTCTAGATCCTGTGGGGAGACAGTCTCAGGGATACCTTTCACCCGGATATTGTTGCGCCGGGTGCGGTCTTCTAGGTCTGCCAATTTGACTTCAAGATCCGTAATTTGCTCGGCTAAGCATTGAGAGTACCCTAGAAGGTTGGAATGGTCTATCATCAGATCCTCCTGTTTGCGCTCTATTATGTCTGTGCGCTCACCTATGGAGGCTATGTCGCGCTTTCGGTCCGCGTGGCTCTTTTCAAATTTCTTAGTTAGAGAGTCATGATGCGAGGCCAGAAGTGCTGTGATAGAGTCCATAAGGTTGTTATTGACCTCCTTTTCAGTACGCAGTGACCGTCGCACGGCCTGGGTCAAAGTAGACTCACCGGTGGTCTCAGCTGAGCTACTAGCATCTGAAAGTTCTTCATCTGAGGCAGGCCGAGATCTGGAGTGGGGGTTGCTGAAATGATCCACCACTGTACGTTTGGGGGTATTCAAGGGTTTCTGTTTCCTTTTGAATGATTGAGGCATTTTGTTGACCTGCATGGGTTTTCAGTAAAAATTGCGGGCACGTGACAACACTATAATGATCAGCTGTTCTCTGGCTGACTGGGGCCTTGGCATAGAAAAGTAACCTACATATCTTTAGAGTACATCTCAGTAAGGAGAAATGGTTAAACTTAGGATAGCTGGGTGAGCTATCTCCTGGCCACCAGGGCCCCCTCTCGACTCAGGGATAGGGGATACGACTCTAAGGAAGGGAAAAGGGGAAGGGGAAGTGACCAGCCTAGACAAGCTAGGCCGGAAAGGGTGAGTCACGGTCTCAAAGAAACAGTAACAAGGCAACTGTAATAAGCAAGGCAACAGTGGTGGGAGCCTGTCAGAAAATAAAGGTGGTTAGACTGATAATGGTGATGCAGTTACAATGGGCCCCCTAAGAGCACACTGGGTATGTTAGGTTGACAACAGTATTTATATAGACTCTTTAAACAATACCTGTGGAATACCTGGCTAGGGCTTTCAGCGCTGTTGAGGGGAAGCAATTGTAGTTAGACAGGAAACAAGTAGCAAATAAACATCACACTACACTTCGTGCCTAGTGCTCGAAGACAGTAACGCTGACGCAGCAGCTTCAGTAAAGACAAGTGACTGTTATGAAATTGAGCTATGCATACATCCCTAGCAAACAGGATAGTCTCTGTTAGTCTCTCCTTTTGTTGTGGGTTTAAGACCTCTGCAGCTACCTAATGACAGGGTAGACAGCACAGGCCACTCTTGGTTGAGTGTGAAAGCTTACACCAATAGCAGAGTAGAGGTTTAGACCTGGAGCCTTTAATATAAAGTAGCACTGTGAAGAGGCCCCAGATCAGCACTTAAATAATGTAACTTTTCAGATAGTCCCCAGTAGAGACAATTATGACAACTTTTTGCAAAATTTTATTGTAGGCCCTGCAGTTGGGCATCCAGTGCACCTCGCGAGAGAGTGTCCCCCCAACAGTCCCTGCCGTGGGTAGGCGCTGACAGGCCCGCAAGTGTGTTAAGTAGGTGAATTTGTTATAGTACCCCTAGGAAGGGGAAAGGGTATGAGCAAATAATCCAGAAATCTCAGTGGCTTGGGGGTTCACCTACAAGTGACTGTATTGGGCAAAAGGCCTGTAGGATATTCTTTAAGTGTGCTCCATATAATATTTGTCCTCCGCAGAACTTAGAGCAATGAAGCAGGGTGTTAGATGTGAAAATTAGGAGAGGGACACAGTCTAGCTCTAACAATAGTTTTTCAAATGCCCCCAACACTGCAGCATAGGAAGGTACTTATCAATTTTGCTAAGTGGCCAGCCAGGGTCTTGTGAAAAGCACCGGTGTCAGGAGTAAGGGTTAGAGGAGCCAGAGAGACTGAGAAAGTCTTACCCGGTCTGTGGGAGAGAATGCTGCGGCAGGGATTCAAGCCGGTGTCAGATGCAGGGTCAGTGGAAATCACCTCCTCTCTGGACCGTCGTCGCTCCCAAACTTGCGGGAAGACAGAGGGCCCCAAGGCCCAAAATGGCGGATGTTCGCGCCTTTTCTCTTGTAGTGGGCAGCGGTAGAAATCGGCCAAAACAGGTCTCCTGATCCACCAGAGACAACCAACTCGACTGGGATCCTGGGACCGGGCACTGTACAGGGAGCGGTGGAAGGTAAGCGAGTGTCCTATTGCGATCACCCTGCCAGAATCCCAGAGGCCTCTGGATATACCGGGATAGGCTGTCTCTCAGGGACAGCGGGTATCGGCTGTGTTGCGCTCCGGAGCGGATCCCCGGCCCTCTGGAGCGTGGATGATTGGCGGTTACTGGTAGCAGGTGAGGGTTGTCGGTCTGTGGTATTTAGGCACTCCGGAGCGGAGCCCCGGCCCTCCGGAGTAGCAGAGCAACAACAGCCACGGAAAGGAGTAGCTCACCTCCTCTGGGATAGCGGTAGGATCAGGCAGGCTCTATAGAGAGGTCTGTGGTTGCTTTGGTGTTTAGTAGGTGGCCCGGGGCAGATCACTATCTCTCCTTGGAAAGTTTGGGGTCAGTCTGGTCTTTCTGCCGCTGCAGGCGGCCCCGCTCCCGGCACCACAGTTAGCCTTCAGGAGTCTTTGGGGTAGGTGTTGCAGGTATGGCAGGTCCCCCCGCTGAGGTACCACATTCACTTTCAGTAACACCAGCTAAATAAACTTTAAAACTATAAATTAGCACCTAACTTGGCTAAATTTGTTAGTTTAATTCAGGAGCTCAGCACCCATGCGACTAGTCCTCTAGAAAGCCCATCTTTTATTGTTACTAATAGTAGCAGATATACCAAGGAAGTACATATCCATAGCTCAGCAAGAGGAGGCTGAAATAAACATCCCAGCAACACCTGTGGCAGGCTTGTGACTACTACTCTAGAGAGGAGATTTACATTGCACAGCCAGTACTCTCCTGTGTCTCTCTTTTTCAGGAACTATCCATTGAGGGAAGACCTGGGATTAAAATCCTTGTAAATCTTCAATAAATCAAGAACCCCTCCATCCTTGCCTTCTCCTTGATGAAACAGAGAACTGCTTAAAGGGACATGAAACGCAAATATTTTCTTTCATGATTCAAATAGAACATGTGGTTTTAAACAACTTTCAAATTTACTGCTATTGTCTAATTTGTTTTGTTCTCTTGATATCCTTTGTTGAAGGAGCAGCAATGCACTACTGGTTTCTAACTGAACACAAGGGTGAGCCAATGACAATCAGTATATACTGTATATACAGCCACTAATCAGCAGCTAGAACCTAGGTTCTTTGCTGCTCCTGAGTTTACCGAGATAAACCTTTCAGCAAAGAATAACAAGAGAAGGAAGCAAAATAAATAATAAAAATAAATTTGAGGGGGAAGGAGCCAACTGCCAAAGCAGTGAGACGTGCCATTGCAGAGCTCCTGAAGCTTTATCATTAAAATATCAAATTATGGGGGGCGTGGCCAAGCAGCTAACATGGAAGGACGCACTATCTGCAGCTCCTCAGGAAAATTTGACAATAGGCTGATTTTTGCTATCTATGGACTTTAAATACTGCGGTGATCTCTTCTACTAGAAGTATGAGCTTGAGGTGAGCAACAGGAGCATATCTTTAGCCATATTAAAGGTCCTTATATTTTTGTACTCGGAAGGCTGCGGCCTACTCACATGAACTTGTCGTCTCCCCCCCCTGGCCACCTGGGTTAAGGGGCCATATACAAAGCAAAAAGGGAAGCTCATACGACATACTTGGACATCACTCTGACGCGAACTGCTCTCTAACTTTGTCTGATGGCTATGGCCCGGACCTATAGTCTGACGTGGGACGCACTGGAAGAGCTACTGAGGAGTCATTACAACAGGCTAGAGCAATGCATCGAGCTAATCATCAAGGGCCAGAGATACACAGAGACAATACAAGACAAGTACTATGATACCGAAGGTACAACCTCCCATGTCACAGCTAATGCCCTACCTAGCAGAGCGATAACAGCGAAACGGCAGCCCATTCAAGAGATACGTAGCAGCCGAAGTGATCTTTCTGGTGCGGAGGTCATCTGGCACCGTAGCTATAAAACGACCAACTCAGCAACCGGACTATCAGAGGTCCACAAAGAGGATTATACAAAAGAAGTCTCAGATGCTTAAAAGAAAAAGCAGATTTAGGGGACCGTGTATATCTGGGGCTAAAAGGCTGCTGGATCTATCATTCCAGTCAATCTACGCTGATCTGTTAAGTGCACAAAACTGCATAAGTACCCCATTCACAAAGGTTTGCTTAGCCGACTTGTATGCTGTAGGTTTAGCAAAAACCGGAGTAGGTTAGGCCTGTGAGTTTTATGTTAGGGTGTGTGATGTACAGTACTGTGGCCCTGACTATACTGCTTGTTGCGCAGCAGCCTTTTTGCCGAGGCTCTCTTATTATTTTTTCATTTTCGTGTGGTTGAACGCAGTGTTGTGCCCCTCATCTTGCCGCCAGATTAATGAAGACTGTGTTGTCTGATAATCTATTTTATATATGTATTAGACTCGAAGAATTGCCTGTGTTTCATGTACCCTATTCAATTACTACAATTTACTTATAACAATACCCTAAAGCTTCCTTATGCGGAAGGGTTAGTTCATGGGTTTTCAATTATTGTATGTTAGGCAGCTTGTCTTTGTATACTAGTGTGCATACTATAGTAGAATATAAATACCTATGCCTGCATGTTAACCTGTTTGATGGTTTAAGTGATATGAAAATGTATATAATGTTCTGTAGGCTTGTCAAACCCATATTAGTGATGTTTAGATCTATTTGGACTGGTAAGAAGAGTAACATGGAGGTCCTGACACCCGTTGTAGATAGATTTTTGCATGTACACGGAGATTATAGAAGTGCAGGGTCTGGGTAATCCCTTTCATTTGGTAATTTTTAACATTAACAGCCCTAGGGCGACTAGAGCATACTTACTGATTCCTGAGCCCTAACATGACTAATAATAATATTTGTTCAGTCCATTGCCTAGCATAATAACAGAAAGGCGCAACTACCCACTTATATTGTTTTATGTTTGCTTCCCTTTGTCATCCTCTGTTTATTTGGCAGAGTTGAGAAGTCTCTGCCCTGTTCAGTGAATTGTTTGCTGAACCCTTTCACAGTGAACGCTGAATTTATATATCCATGTGCCCTCCCGCACCCCATGGGTTTTACTATTTTATTCCTGGACCCATCCGAGGTCCTTGTGGCATAGGAGGGTGAGTGTAAATGATAGGTCCATAAGTGGCCTATCTTCATTTAAAACTCCCAACTTAGATGGATTCATTATGGCCCAAAAGAGGCCTCTATTGTTTGACTGAAGACTGGGGGAAAAACTGAGGGAAGTTTCAGATTTGCTCACCTAGAATTGTACCCTTCATATTGTAATTTACAGATGAACCTGTGTTTTGTGAATTCTCTGTACTGTGAGCAAAGCAGTTGTTTGTCTTTGTTTCTCTCAATAAAAATAAAAATGTAAAAAAATAAATAAAAAAAAAATATCAAATTATGGCGTTCTAAGAATCTATATCTTTTTATAAATGGCTCATAACATATACTAAGGCATAGCTTTCATAACCTGGGTCCAAGATATGCCTTAACGGCTATGGTGCCGACACAGAGGCCGGCTAGCCAGCTCAGCCCGTGACGGGGAGTACAACATTATATCTGAATCACTAGGTATCCATTTGACGGACTAGCCTGCTTCCCAGCTTATCGATCGGCCGGTTGACAGCACCCCTGCAGTGTGCTGAAGAGGGAGGAGTTTTCTACGCACCTGGTTTTATTATTAGAAGGGCTATGCAGTAAAGCCGACAGACAGTTTCAAGGCTTGCGGTCTCTCTTCACTGAACGGCGCAATCAAGATGGCGCCGCTCACCTATCCTGCTGTGATACCTACGTGGCAAGCCCGACAGAAGACTTATTGTTGCCAACTCTGCTCCCTCACGAACGAGTGCAGGAACAGCTGACCGAACAGGCTTCAACTAGTGTCTTGTCAGGGGCAGTTAGTTGCGACCCGATGCAACCACGCACAGAGCACCCGAAGCTTGGTACTACTGTCTCATCAGATTCAATAAGAGAAGCTCCGACTATTGTCGGGAGACTTCCCCAGCTCCTTCTTTCTCCCTATCCGTGACTCCAAGAGGCCCTAATACCTATCGTTTTCAAGTCTCTGGGAGACGCAGGCGACTATTGCGGGCAAGTTGTGGAGAACTTACACACTCCACTCAAGGTATTTACTGCGTGGGAGAGAGGAGACTGGGCAGCAGACCTGTCTTTTAGTCATGAACGGAGTGTTTCACGTAGCTCCCCTTTACAGATACACTGCTCCAACACCGGAGTTCATCTGGTCTTCCTGAGAAACTCAGACATTAGAAGAGCTGGTATAGGTTGATGGGACAGACCTGTTCATATTTTAATACCTTGCAGCTTTTGCTAAAGTCACCGCTTACCCTTAAAAACAAGTGCATCCCAAGTGATCTACAGGATGTAGGATTTTATTTATGCCCATGGGTAAAGCGAGCAAGGTTTGTATACATAAGCGGCAGATATTTATTAGCTTTGGGAACTGCTTATGATGGCAGTGATGCTGGATACATCTGTCTCCCCAGCCAGCACGGAACTGTAACTTCGCTTTTGGCTGCTTCTCTATATTGCTGTTTGACATAGGGATGTGTGAGAAGCTGAAACATTATAGCATGCTAAGCTCACTGGGGAAAAGTGTTCTACTCTCTCTAGCAACTAGCAAGCTGGTGTCATATATGTAGTTCTTAATGTAATACTATTACTGTTAAGGAGCATACTTTGCGTAAAGCTACTTAGGTTTATGAGATAATGGTTGTCAACTGCATAAGTTAGCATAATTGTAAGATAACAACTGCTTGTAGTTCCTTTATTTTTAGCGTATTGCCTACCATTCAGCAACCACAGATAACTTTGGTAGTTTACTAATATTTGCCTACATTGTCATCCTCTTTTATTGACACAATAGGATTAGTAACTTTAGAGACTATAATTGTACCCTACTTAAGCGCCAACATACTTATATAGCTGCAATTATATGGTCCCTCTGAGCTTGTTTAAAACTATCCTCGTCTAATCCCTCTGAGCATTAAATACGCTCTTACATACTGAGATGGTAATAAGGTTAGTCTGAGATGCAGTGGCCCTATACTTCACAATCCTCAGGTTGTCTAACTGTATCAGGAGGAGGTAGACTGACGTTAACACAAAGTCACAGTTGTACTATATAGGGTATTTATAGGCTCATGTATCCTGTTTAAGCCTCCATTACCACCAGTTGGGGGATCTCTGTGGACTAGCTTTGTTACTGCAGTTTGCATGCTTTGTCTAATGAGGTAACAATGTGTATTGCGATTTCCTAATATCGTAGGTTAATATGTTCTTTATTAAAGGTACAGTTATGAATCATTACTATGCAAACTCTAATACTCGGTTTTCACGACACTACCGTTCACGAGCTTACAAGATACCCCCCAATACAGTTATTGCCACATGCTTAGGCCTACCAGACTTGATTCTTTACAGAGAGTTCAGGACAGATTTTAAACAACCTAGTGATATGTGGCCCAGACCTCCCGTTATGCTGCACCATATCTTATAGTAGTTGTGTATGGATTCACTCCACTTACGATGATAAAACACCTACGCTTTATTTACTCTATCTATCAAGCTGTAACTTAGTCAGTCTGACAGTAGCCTAAGGAAAAGGTAACAAACATCTTAGCAGAGATTTACAGGTCTTGTTGAGGGTGCTAATGCTTGACAGAACTATCCATTTTAAGGGGTAATTCAAGAAAACTTTTACAAATCTTTGTTAGACACAGGTTTAGGGTATTACTTATTGTGATAGGAGTTATCTGTTAAGCTTTTGAGTCCCTAAATGGCTAAGCTATCCATTATTGGGGTGATATTTTTGTGCATGACTTATTGCTTAATAATGTGTATATCCCCCACTTTATGCTATGGCAGTTATGTTTTTCTGTAGAGATCTGAGCTAATTATGCTTTACGCCATCTATTCACCTCCTAACTAGTACTCACAATTATAATGTAGCTCCCCTACCCCTTCCAGATCAGTACTCAGAATAAGATATGTTCATCTTTACCCAGTAAGTATAATTAAGAGCCCCCAGTGTGTAGTAGCCCATTACCCCCATATGTTCCTTTAAAAATTTAGTTCACTAACCCAACTGATCACACACAGAACTTTTCATATACTTCTTAAATGGGATCCGACTGAGTTAGATTATACGACCACACTACACGAGTGGATCTTATATTTTACTGCTTGTAATTTTAGCCAGGGAATATTATTGGTTAGCTTCTATATTGTTCAAGGTGTGATGTATAAGGTGCATAGGCATGAGCTTATACTCTTTTTGATAGCTGAAATACAGTTTCCTATTTTTATACCATCCATGGCTAAAAACCTTACTAAGATAGAAGCTAGGAAAGGCATCTCCCCTCACCCTTTCCCACTCTGTATATCAGGGTGGGTCATACCCAACATCCCTTTCCCGTCTGTGTCCAGTGGAGACAACAACCCCTGAGGGGAGATACAAATTACACCCCTTACTCGTAGTGGTTGTAACATAAATGCCATAGGTTTGTAAAATGAGCCTCATACTGGGGGCCAAAACGTTGATATTTTACATATATCCTTACTTCTATATTAATATATTTATAATCTCAATTCAATATCATTTTGAAGCTTTGAATAGTAAACTTAATTCTCATCCTAACTGAATTGGAGCCATACCCGCTCCTTCTTGATATTCATTACAAATTATACTTAACTGTCATATAGTTTAGTGCTGCACGCCACGCATTATATTATGATAACTAATTGACCTAGTCAATTAACATTTTTATGGTCTTCCGCCCCCCCATTGCTGTTGACCATTGCTATTTACATTGTTGTTCTTGTTGTTTTCATCATATAACTTAAATACTTAATAATACTGTTACATAGAAAAATTATTTATATAGCGGTGTTTACCCACTGATACTTCCCCAACATCCCCCTTGCTCTATACTTTGTTCTTGGTATCAAGACCCTTTAATAATAAGAAGCATCTAGTTCTTTGACGAACTAGATATTTAAGTTCTCAAGAAGCTCATAATAAATTGGGTCTTCTTAGTAGCTACAGTGCTCCTTCAGAATGTGTTTTAGCACAAAGGCCTGGAATAATAGCTACTTTCATTATGATATAAAAAACATAAAAGGAGGTTTTCAATTATATTTTGACACTTATTATATGTTTCCTTTCTTTGTCATATTGTTGTTGAGATAATCATTCCTATGTGCTGTAATACTTATATGTCATATTTTTATGTTGCCATTATAAAAAACCCTCAATAAAAAAATTATTTAAAAAAATAAATAAAAATAAATTTGAAATTTGTTTAAAATGTTATGCTCTATATGAATCACAAAATAATTTGTTTGGGGTTCATGTCCCTTCAACTGATGTTGCTTCTTAAAGATTCTTGCAGAGAAGATAATTTTAGAAAATAACAGACCATCCTGGCTGTTTAAATAATTACGCAACATAAATTAATTTATTAAATGAATTAACACAAACAAATTATGCCATTTTTTTCTTTTAAAACCTGGATACATTTATAGATTCTCAGACACACAAAACATATCACCTTTGTCTTCTTTGCACATCCTATTGTAGAACAACTGAAGAGAAAAATCTCTTGAAACTGAGCTTATCCAATCTTCCTTCCAAGTACTCATTGCTTCTAAAGGCAACTCCATAAGAGCTTTGTCTGCCAGTAATATTATGTATTCTCCGGTGTCTGTTAAAGGACCTAGAAAAATTAACATGGATAAACTTATACATAATATTTAGATGAGCTCTTAGAGAGGCTTTTCTCTGTCTGATAAATTTAAAGCCATTCCAGTCCAAAAGAAAACCCATTTGAATGCTATTTTAGATGATTTAGAATTGCTAAATCCAATCTACTAAACAACACTCTGAGCACCAATATTAACATTTTTGGGATTATCCAATTCAGTGGTTTTACCCTCTTTAAAGTGCATTGTGCCTGTTTCATACAGCATACATCTTGTTTATTATTTGGTAAAAAATTAAAAAAGGAAAAGAAAAAAGTCACATACTTTTTTAATATGTACAGAATTTAAATATGATGATAGAACTGTTTGCCCATTGTTGCAAATATGTGTTTAGAGATTTTAAAAAAGTAAAAAAAAAAAAAAGAACAGGAAATTACATGAGAAGGTTAATTTCATATGGCTAGATTACGAGTTTTGTATTACGGTTTTAACGCTGAACAAATGGCAATTTCAGCGTAAAACAGTAACGTAGCCATTACGAGTCTTGTCGGTATAGCTGTAATGCAAGCATTTTAGCCTGTAACGCAACGTCAATCCCACACTCAAACAAATGACGTTTTTGCGTGGGATTTCCATAGCGCCAGCATTACAGGTTGTGCGTTCAGGCTAAAATGCTTGCGTTACAGCCTATACCAACACGATCCATACCGCCATCTGAGAGCAGTAGTTATGGATTTTGTGTAACAAAAATGTTTCACAAAACTCATAACTAAACTGTTACAAAGTACACTAACACCCATAAACTACCTATTAACCCCTAAACCGCCACCTTCCCGCATAGCAAACACTATTTAAAACGTATTAACCCCTAATCTGCCGCCCGTCCACATCCCCGCCACTATAATAAAGTTATTAACCCCTATTCCGCCGCTCCCCGACACCGCCGTCACTAACTAAACCTATTAACCCCTAAACCGCTAGCCCGCCCCACATCGCCACTAATAAATTAAACTATTAACCCCTAAACCTATTACCCACTAACTTTATATTAAAATTACAATATCCCTATCTTAAAATAAATAAAAACTTACCTGTGAAATTAAAAAAAACTCAGTTTAAACAAACAGTTAACCTAACATAACTATTATACTAAACTATTATACTAAAATTAAAATAACTACCAATTAAAAAAACTATTCAAATCAGCCAATGGAATTTCAGTAGCTCTCATCCTATTGGCTGATTTGAACAGCCAATATGATTTCGGTAGCTCTCATCCTGTTGGCTGATTTGAATTTCAAGAATCAAATCAGCTAATAGGAATGCAAGGGACGCCATTTTGAAAAGGCTCCCTTGCATTGAAGATCCAGCGTACGGCAGTAACCGTATGAAGAGGATGCTCCGCGCCGGATGCCTTCAAGGAAGGATCCGTTCCGCGTTGCCGGGATGAAGATAGAAGACGCCACCGGCATGAAGATAGAAGATGCTGCCTGGTTGAAGACTTCTTGCCGCCTGGATGAGGATGGATGTCTGGAGTTCAGAAACTGAGTGGATCTTCAAGGGTTAAAAGAGCTGCATGCCCTTTTCAGGGCAATGTAAGAAAGCTGAATGCCCTTTTCAGGGCAATGGGTATCTTAGGTTTTTGTTAGGGTTAGGTTTTTTATTTTGGGGGGTTGGTTGGGTGGTGGGTTTTACTGTTGGGGGGTCTTTGTATTTTTTTCAAGGTAAAATAGCTAATTTATTTAGGGCAATGCCCTAGAAAAGGCAATTTTAAGGGCTATTGGTAGTTTATTGTAAGCTAGGGGTTGTTTTTAATTGGGGGGGGCTTTTTTATTTTTATAGGGCTATTAAATTAGGTGTAATTGTTTTTATTTTGTGTAATTTAGTGTTTGTTATTTTTCCCAATTTAGTATTTTGTATTTTTTGTAATTTTAGACAATTTCTTTTAGTAGTGTTAGGGTTTTTTAATGTGTAATTTAGTTTTTTTAATTGGTAGTTATTTTAATTTTAGTATAATAGTTTAGTATAATGGTTATGTTAGGTTTTTTTTTTTTTTATATAATAATTTTTATTGAAAAATGGACACAATGGTACAAACAAGCGTACACAATACTAAATGAAAAGTAAAATGGCATTTTTGCCTTACAGGATAAATCTTACAGCACGATTGAAAACAAAGGGTATTGGAATTAAGGTTCAGAAAACAATATTTAGGTATTCAGTCCATTTTTGTAAGCTGTGAAGAGAATATGAGTATTATTATTATACATTGTGAGAAGGAAATTATCGATGGTGAGAAGCACGGGCAAAAACACATCCAACTGGAAATGTAGTAGTAGATAAATTTGGAAAGCTAGACATACTGGTCAGATACCATAGAGCAAGGAGGGGGAGGGTGAGAAAAGAGAGAGAAGAGAGAAAAAAAAAAAAATAAGGGGAGGGGGGAGGGAAGGGACCGTACATTACATTGTATGGGGCTGATAAAGGGGGAGGGAGTCAAGGGGATGTACCCAGTTGGTTATTATTTGAGAGGCTTCCATTGATCCCAAATTTGTGAGTGTAGTGGGGCTTTGTTGTTCTGAGTAAATATCGGGAGCTCCATAATCTCAAGATATGTCATTATCTTAGTGACTTCGCTCCACACTGGGGGGAGTTTCTGCTTCCATAATCTAGCTATTGACAACTTTGCTGCTGTAAGCAAATAGACGCTGAGGAGGTCCCCGGCCTTTGTTATCGTTTTAATGTGGAGATGAAATAGTAAGGTCTGTGGGGTGGCCTCCAAAGAAGGGTCCAGGAGCTTTAGTCTGTGAACAATCTCATGCCAGAAGGGTTTTAACGCAGAGCACTCCCACCAGATGTGGGAGGGCGTACCAACAGAACCACATTCCCTCCAGCAAAGGGGGGAATTAACCGGGGAGATTTTGAAGAGTCTAAGGGGGGTAAGGTGCCACTGAAGACATACTTTGATGTAGAGTTCCAACATGGTTATACAATGTAAGGCCTGTCTGGTAAGTGAAATGGCCTTGGACCACTCATCCTGCCCAGCACTAAAATTGAGAGATCTCTCCCACGCAGTGATATAAGCTGATTTATTGAAAATTGGGGGGTTCAGCAGGTCCTTATATGAGGTTGCAAGCGTGTGTGTGACTTTAATACCTGCCAGCCATCGCTTCTCCCAAGCTGTAGGTTCTCTTGGAGGGGAATTTAAAAAACCCCAAGATTTCAGGAGGCTGCATACTCTCCAAAATTCAAAACGCAGGAGAGGAGGGGGATTATAAGTGGAGTTAAATTGAGCTAGCGATATCAAGCGACCCTCGGGGAGTAAGTCAGCAATATGAATTATACCATGTTCTTCCCATAGAGAAGGGTGAGAGTCTCGAAGAGCCATTAGTAGGCCCGAGAAGGAATGAATTGGCGACGGGTGGGGAGCTATCTGTGGTAAGGAGTGGGTCTTGTCCCAGAAGCGGAGTGCATGTAGGATAATAGGGTTTTGGATCTTATATGTTAGGTTTTTTAATTTCACAGTAAGTTTTTATTTATTTTAAGATAGGGATAATGTAATTTTATATATATTTTCCTACCTCCATTTTTATTTTAGAACATATCACATTTCCCCACCTATCACTATTTACAATCTCCATGTTTTTGACTCACACACTCACAGTTATTGCCATCCACACTAATCCAGTACAATGGATTGGAATCATCAGGCTACAATACAACATCATTGTACATAATATACATAAGCATAACATAATACTAAGAAGATGGCCAAAACCACCAAATTTCATCTGATCTTAGTAATATATAGACAATTAATCAGTAAAATTAGACTTCATTGACTATAAACAGACCAATCTATTATACAGTCCAGTAGACCTACATAAGGAAAACATAAATTACCTTCCAATAATAACTTTAATATGTAGGATAAATTAGATGATAGTCATAGTATTAAAATACTAATCAAAATTCTTTATCACCCCAAGAAATATTAAGATAGAATAAATAACATCATCAGGTTACTGCCTGTTATTCTTCAATAATATGAAGGATTATTAAGAAAAAATACAATAACAAGCATTATAATATAATCAAAATAGGACTAGTTAAACTATTGACACAATAATATCAGATGCATTATTACACTTTCATTATTAAATAACATCAAGACTAAATAAACAAATTATTAACATGATATCCAAATGTGAGACATAAGGAGACCAATAATTGACGATAACATAATAATATTTATAATACAAGGATATAATCGTTGGAACAAATATTTCAGTAACACAATTAATATAAATAGATCAGTAGGTCATCCAAGTATACGGATTATAAGAACCTGTATTAGGTATATACCACCTTTTATTTCGTATAACTAGAGATGAGTGACAGCTATCCAATCCAATCCAATCCATAATATCAGGAGGCGGGACTTCCGGTTTACTAGCACGTAAATACGCAAACATTTGGCCGCTCGCTGCCTTTGAGAAAGCCCGAAATGGGCGAAACATGTCAGAGTAGTGAAGAGGAGATCAAATTTTAATTTAAATGTCTAGATTAGTTCTTCGATATAGCCATATATGACTCTATAATTTAACACCATAATTGTGGTAGCCATTGGCCAATTCTTACCGGTACCTTTGATCGTTAAAAAATATAGCAAGTTTAACTGCTAGCATTAATACAATTACAACCAGAAGGTATCAGTCTCATTGACCAAACAGGGAAAACAGCAATTTTGAACAGTATACAATAGCGGGAATTTTTTTTAACTTGATTGTCACTTGTAATTTATAAAAATGACCTAATATGAATAGCGGTCACTAGAGTTTGGGGTTTACTTCAACTGGTTTACACTTATAAACAGAATATTCACGCACTCAGAGGAGATTACATTATACTTACATGTGCATGTCAGTTGCACAGTATGTGTATAACACTGTGTCTAAATAACTTTTGCTAACTCACATGAGATATTAATATGCCTACATTTACAGGCAAAACATAAAATTGATATTCTTATGTCATGCTGTTGCGGAACAGAGTAATAATCAGTACTATGTTTTCCAGATTAGAATATCTTTATTAAATAAGCATTGTGATATGTATTAATCCGGACGCCATTTTACTGTTAAACATTGTGAATACAGATAATAAATACCTACATACTCTGTGCTACACAAGGCTCCAGCAAGCATGAAAATAAACAAATAAGTGGATACACATTGTGAATACAGATAACAAATATCCATATACTCTGCGCTACACGAGGCTCTAGCACGCCTGATAAATAAACTAACAAGTGGATACACACTAACTCATAATATTGTAACATCACAAACAACAATATTGAAAACGCCAACATAAGAAATAAGCAGGCAAATCAGTAGTGAAGAACGATTTGCATAAGAACCTTTGTACCAATCTCTTAGTCATTCTATGATAAATATTATTATAAGTGTGGATAATACTAAATCCATAAGCACTCAAACTAATTATTATTAGTTATAACTGTCACACACATCAATCCTTTAGTAGGAGCGCTATCATCCCAGCGTAGACTATTGAACAGACGGAACATTAGCTAACAATCTAAACCACTCTGTATAAACATAACCCAGCTAATGTGGGCAACTAACAACCCATTATCTGTAGGAACAAACGTATCTATTATCACCCCATTGACATATTGTCATTAAAGGGACGTGAAACCCAAATGTTTTCTTTCATGATTTAGACAGAGCATACAATTATAAACAACTTTCTAATTGACTTCTATTATCTATTTTGCTTCATTCTCTTGATATTCTTTGCTGAAAAGCATATCTAGATATGCTTAGTAGCTGCTGATTGGTAGCTGCACATAGATGCCTCCTCTGATTGGTTCACCGTGTGCATTGCTATTTCTTCATTAAAGTATATCTAAAGAATGAAGCAAATTAGGTAATAGAAGTAAATTGGAATGTTGTTTAAAATTATATTCTCTACCTTAATCATGAAAGAAAATGTTTGGGTATAGTGTCCCTTTAAGTATATTAGATTACATAGAGGTTCACAACAAATCCATATATAATACTTTAATAGTATAAGCGGAGCTCTCGCATACTATTTACCCCCACTATATCTGAGGGAATCTATCAGTGTGTGATATATATACCAGTAGTGCTAGCCCGACAACGACAGTATTGTTTATAGTTAGAATACAGCTATTTTATAATTGGTACCCCCTACTCGATTCTAAAACCCAATTTAGCTATTCTAGTAGCCAGCATATCCATCTGAACCAGATGACATAAGGGAGGAATATTATAGCAGCCTCCCATCAGATAATCCCAGGTTCTATCACAATACAAGTCATAAGAAACTGTTTCTTTACATTACTAATTCAAGTCAATAACATTGACTACAATTACAATTACAAGTAATTCCTGACAATAGTTGTCATTTGACACATGACAATATATTTGCTATACATTTCCTGTATTCTAGCCACAGGTGATATACCAAGATAGCCAAAATTGGGATAAAGGTACCCTCTTGGCATCCCTCTATCTATTATATTATTTGGCTATACTCATTACAGTAAATACAATTTATCAAGTTGTCAGAATTTTAGACATCATAACACTGGATCATTGATAGAACTCTATCTAGCATTTGGTTTTTAACTATTTGAGTGTGTTTTTTGTATGTAATATTCTATTTTATTAGTAATAACAATAAAAGTTATATTTTAAGTTTAAACTGTGAAGTCCAACCCCTAGTCTGGGCTTTAGAGTGCTACAAGTGCGTACTTTGGAGTGAAACATCTTGTTTCACTATTTGTCTGTTTAGAATAAATGTTGCATAAGCACCAACCCACATAACTAACCTAGATAATACAAGATACTTGATATTAGTAGTGGGGCCAGCCTTTATAGTGCCATTGTAAACAACTTCTATTGTGCATAATGTAATTTTAATATAAAGTAAGGGGGTTGTTAGGTTTAGGGGTTAATAGTTTAATTTAGCTTTTTGCGTTGTGGGGGGCTGGCGCTTTAGGGGTTAATAGGTTTATTTAGTGGCGGTGATGTGGGAGGCCAGAGGTTTAGTGGTTAATATATTTTATTAGTGGCGGTGATGTCGGGAAGTGGCGGAATAGGGGTTAATAATTTGTATTAGTGGTGGCGATGTCGGGGAGCAGCGGAATAGGGGTTAATAACTTTTATTAGTGGCGCTGATGTCGGGGAGTGGCGGAATAGGGATTTATAACTTTTATTAGTGGCGGCGATGTTGGGAGCGGCAGATTAGGGGTTAATAACTTTATTTAGGTGTCGGCGATGTCAGGGGCGGTCGGTTAGGGGTGTTTAGACTTGGGTTTATGTTTGGGTGTTAGGTTTAAACATAACTTATTTTTCCCCATAGACATCAAAGGGGTTGCGTTACGGCGATCGCCATTCCGTGCTTCAGGTGTTAGAAAAAAACTAACACCTTCTCCCCATTGATGTCTATGGGGAAAGCGTGCACGAGCACGTCAAAGCAGCCCTTTAATTTTGTGCGGTATGGAGCTTTTCGCCACCAAATCGCACGCACAAGGAGACTTTTCAGAAACCTGTAATGGCAGCGCTATGGAGGGTGAAATAACGCAACTTTTGTTGCGTTCGTTTCGCACCCTCTATAGCGCAAAACTCGTAATCTAGGCAATAGGTAATTAATTAAGATTGGGTAGGTATATCCAAGCAAATGCACTCAAAGCATTAATTAGTAATAATGAAACAATTTCTGCATAACATTTACTTTCCAATTGGCTGTTAATCTTTTGCTTCTGCATTGGCTCCTTAAATATTTATAAATGTTTACCAAATTTGAATGTACAAACTCCAGACTTTCTGAATTTATCACATAGAAAACTCAGACTATCTAACTAATTCAAACAGACCACCTTTGATGGATTGGAATTGTGTCAGTTTGAACACTATAAAAGATACAATTCTTTCATACAGGTGGTGAGAGTCCATGATCCATTACTCCTGGGAACAAATACCCAAGCTGTGGTTCTTAAATACGCTTTATCCTGATGAAAAATAAGATAAGGAGAACCACAAGAAAGAGCAGATAATTCAGAAACTTTTTTAGCAGAAGAAATATCCAAAAGGAACAAAACCTTCCAAGAAAGAAGCTTATTATCCACTTTATGCATGGGCTCAAACGGAGGAGCCTGCAAAACTTTCAACAGCAAATTAACGCCTAGATTTAGAGTTTTGCGGCCAAAGGGGTGCGTTAGCTACACGTGCTTTTTTCTGGCTGCACCTTTTAAATACAGCTGGTATTTAGAGTTCACAGAAGGGCTGCGTTAGGCTCCAAAAAAGGAGCGTATAGCATATTTACCGCAACTGCAACTCTCGATACAAGCGGTGCTTACGGACGCGACCAGCTTCAAAAACGTGCTCGTGCACGATTCCCCCATAGGAAACAATGGGGCAGTTTGAGCTGAAAAAAAACCTAACACCTGCAAAAAAGCAGCGTTCAGCTCCTAACGCAGCCCCATTGTTTACTATGGGGAAACACTTCCTATGTCTGCACCTAACACCCTAACATGTACCCCGAGTCTAAACACCCCTAACCTTACACTTATTAACCCCTATTCTGCCGCCGCCGCTATCGCTGACCCCTGCATTTTATTATTAACCCCTAATCTGCCGCTCCGTACACCGCCGCAACCTACATTATCCCTATGTACCCCTATTTTGCTGCCCCTAACACCGCCGACCCCTATATTATATTTATTAACCCCTAATCTGCCCCCCACAACGTCGCCGCCAGCTACCTACAATAATTAACCCCTAATCTGCCGACCGCATCTCACCGCTACTATAATAAAGTTATTAACCCCTAATCTGCCTCACTCCCGCCTCAATAACACTATAAGAAATAGTATTAACCCCTAATCTGCCCTCCCTAACATCGCCGACACCTAACTTCAATTATTAACCCCTAATCTGCCGACCGGAGCTCGCCGCTACTATAATAAATGTATTAACCCCTAAAGCTAAGTCTAAACCTAACACTAACACCCCCCGAAATGAAATATAATTTAAATCTAACGAAATAAATTAACTCTTATTAAATAAATTATTCCTATTTAAAGCTAAATACTTACCATTAAAATAAACCCTAATATAGCTACAATATAAATTTTAATTATATTGTAGCTATTTTAGGATTAATATTTATTTTACAGGCAACTTTGTATTTATTTTAACCAGGTACAATAGCTATTAAATAGTTAATAACTATTTAATAGCTAAAATAGTTAAAATAATAACAAAATTACCTGTAAAATAAATCCTAACCTAAGTTACAATTAAACCTAACACTACACTATCATTAAATAAATTAAATACAATACCTACAAATAACTACAATTAAATAAACTAACTAAAGTACAAAAAATAAAAAAGAACTAAGTTACAAAAAATAAAAAAATATTTACAAACATTAGAAAAATATTACAACAATTTTAAACTAATTACACCTACTCTAAGCCCCCTAATAAAATAACAAAGACCCCCAAAATAAAAAAAATGCCCTACCCTATTCTAAATTAAAAAAGTTCAAAGCTCTTTTACCTTACCAGCCCTGAAAAGGGACATTTGCGTGGCATGCCCCAAATAATTCAGCTCTTTTGCCTGTAAAAAAAAAAACATACAATACCCCCCCCCCAACATTACAACCCACCACCCACATACCCCTAATCTAACCCAAACCCCCTTAAATAAACCTAACACTAAGCCCCTGAAGATCTTCCTACCTTATCTTCACCATGCCAGGTTCACCGATCCATCCTCCGAAGTCTTGATCCAAGCCTCCGAAATCTTCATCCAAGCCCAAGCGGGGGCTGGCGATCCATCATCCGGCTGAAGTCTTCTATCAAGCGGCGGCTGAAGAGGTCCAGAAGAGGCTCCAAAGTCTTCATCCTATCCGGGAAGAAGAGGAGATCCGGACCGGCAACCATCTTGATCCAAGCGGCATCATCTATCTACATCCGATGACGAACGGCTCCATCTTGAAGACCTCCGGTGCGGATCCATCCTCTTCTTCCGACGTCCAACTGAAGAATGAAGGTTCCTTTAAGGGACGTCATCCAAGATGGCGTCCCTCGAATTCCGATTGGCTGATAGGATTCTATCAGCCAATCGGAATTAAGGTAGGAAAATTCTGATTGGCTGATGGAATCAGCCAATCAGATTCAAGTTCAATCCGATTGGCTGATCCGATCAGCCAATCAGATTGAGCTCGCATTCTATTGGCTGATCGGAACAGCCAATATAATGCAAGCTCAATCTGATTGGCTGATCGAGGATTTATTTTACAGGTAATTTTGTTATTATTTTAACTATTTTAGCTATTAAATAGTTATTAACTATTTAATAGCTATTGTACCTGGTTAAAATAAATACAAAGTTGCCTGTAAAATAAATATTAATCCTAAAATAGCTACAATATAATTATAATTTATATTGTAGCTATATTAGGGTTTATTTTACAGGTAAGTATTTAGCTTTAAATAGGAATAATTTATTTAATAAGAGTTAATTTATTTCTTTAGATTTAAATTATATTTAACTTAGGGGGGTATTAGTGTTAGGTTTAGATTTAGCTTTAGGGGTTAATACATTTATTATAGTAGCGGCGAGCTCCGGTCGGCAGATTAGGGGTTAATAATTGAAGTTAGGTGTCGGCGATGTTAGGGAGGGCAGATTAGGGGTTAATACTATTTCTTATAGGGTTATTGATGCGGGAGTGAGGCGGATTAGGGGTTAATAACTTTATTATAGTAGCGGTGAGATGCGGTCGGCAGATTAGGGGTTAATTATTGTAGGTAGCTGGCGGCGACGTTATGGGGGGCAGATTAGGGGTTAATAAATATAATATAGGGGTCGGCGGTGTTAGGGGCAGCAGATTAGGGGTACATAGGGATAATGTAGGTTGCGGCGGTGTACGGAGCGGCAGATTAGGGGTTAAAAAATTTTAATAGAGTGGCGGTGATGTGGGGGGACCTCGGTTTAGGGGTACATAGGTAGTTTATGGGTGTTAGTGTACTTTAGAGCACAGTAGTTAAGAGCTTTATAAACCGGCGTTAGCCCAGAAAGCTCTTAACTACTGACTTTTTTCTGTGGCTGGAGTTTTGTCGTCAGATTTCTAACGCTCACTTCAGCCAAGACTCTAAATTCCGGCGTTAGAAAGATCGCATTGAAAAGATAGGATACGCAAATGGCGTAGGGGGATCTGCGGTATGGAAAAGTCGCGGCTGCAAAGTGAGCGTTAGACCCTTTCCTGACTGACTCCAAATACCAGTGGGCGGTAAAAACCAGCGTTAGGAGCCTCTAACGCTGGTTTTCACAAATACCGCCCAACTCTAAATCTAGGCCTAAGATTCCAAGGTGGATAAATTTACTTAATAACAGGCTTAATACAAACCAACGACTGAACAAACTTATGAATGTCAGGAAGATTAGCAATTCCTATGAAACAAAATTAAAAAAGAGTGGAAATCTGCCCTTTCAAAGAACAGGAAAATAGGTCCTTATCAAGACCATTCTGTAGAAACTGCAAAATTCTAGGAATTCTAAAAGCATGCCAAGAAAAAACATTTATGATCAATTTTCCTCATCAAAGGCTTTTGATCCTGAATCAGAGTCTTAATCACAGAATAAGAAAAAATCTCTATGTCTTAGAAATAATCGTTCAATCTCCAAGCCATCAAGCTAAGAGATTTGAGATCTGGATTAAAAAAACGTGCCAAGGTGGCAACTGGACTTCTGAACCAGATCTGCATACCAAACCATGCAAAGCCAAGCTGGAGCAATCAGAATAACTGATGATTCCTTCTGCGTGATTTTGGAAATTACTCTGGGAGGAAACACATAGGCAAGATGAAAGGACCAAGGAGCTACTAGAGCATCCACAAACTCCACCTGAGGATCCCTGGACCTCACAAAGTACCTGGAAAGTTTGGTATTTATCTCTGGGAGCAACCAAAGATCCGCAATCTGATAGAAAACCTTCTGATGGAGAGACCATTTTCCTGCATGCAGAGACTGACAACTGAGAAAATCTGCTTCCCAGTTGTTCATTCTAGGAATATAAACAGCAGAAATTAGACAAAGATTGGTTTCTGCCCATGAGAGAATACCGGACACTTCCCTCATGGCTAGGGAACTGCGAGTTTGCGCTAGATGATTGATATAAGCCTTTGCCGTGACATTGTCTGTTTAAAAACGGAGATGAGACTCCCTCTTCAACTAAAGCCAACTCTGAAGAGCTCGGAAAATGTCAGTTCAAGAATATTTACTGGCAACCTAGCCTTCCAAGGAGCACAAACACCTTGTGCCTTCAGAGACCACCAGACAGCTCCCCAACCTGAAAGACTTCCATCTTTAGTGATCAGAGTCACAGAAAGACGAGCAAAAGAAGCCCCCTGCATAAGGTGATGTTCCATCCACCAAGACAGAGACTAAACTGTTCTGAGATCTAGAATAATTCACTGAGAAAGCTGAGTATGATCCCTGCACCATTGACGAAGCATACAAACCAAAGACTGAACAAACCTATGAATGTCAGGAAGATTAGCAATCTTCCTATGAAACAAAATTAAAAGAGTGGATATCTGCCCTTTCAAAGAAAAGGAAAATAGGTCCTTATCAAGACCATTCTGAAGAAACTGCAAAATTCTAGGAATTCTAAAAGCATGCCAAGAAAAAACATTTATGATCAATTTTCCTCATCAAAGGCTTTTGATCCTGAATCAGAGCCTTAATCACAGAATAAGAAAAAAACTCTATGTCTTAGAACTAATCGTTCAATCTCCAAGCCATCAAGCTAAGAGATTTGAGATCTGGATTAAAAAAACGGACCTTGAAACAAGAGGTATGGCCAAAGTGGAAGAGGCCAAGGTGGCAACTGGACTTCTGAGCCAGATCTGCATAACAAACCATGCAAAGCCAAGCTGGAGCAATCAGAATAACTGATGATTCCTTCTGCCTGATTTTGGAAATTACTCTGGGAGGAAACACATAGGCAAGATGAAAGGGCCAAGGAGCTACTAGAGCATCCACAAACTCCACCTGAGGATCCCTGGACCTCACAAAGTACCTGGAAAGTTTGGTATTTATCTCTGGGAGCAACCAAAGATCCGCAATCTGACAGAAAACCTTCTGATGGAGAGACCATTTTCCTGGATGCAGAGACTGACAACTGAGAAAATCTGCTTCCCAGTTGTTCATTCTAGGAATATGAACAGCAGAAATTAGACAAAGATTGGTTTCTGCCCATGAGAGAATTCCGGACACTTCCCTCATGGCTAGGGAACTGCGAGTTTGCGCTAGATGATTGATATAAGCCACTGCTGTGACATTGTCTGTTTAAAAACAGAGATGAGACTCCCTCTTCAACTAAAGCCAACTCAGAAGAGCTCTGAAAATGTCAGTTCAAGAATATTTACTGGCAACCTAGCCTTCCAAGGAGCACAAACACCTTGTGCCTTCAGAGACCACCAGACAGCTCCCCAACCTGAAAGACTTCCATCTTTAGTGATCAGAGTCACAGAAGGACGAGCAAAAGAAGCCCCCTGCATAAGGTGATGATCCATCCACCAAGACAGAGACTAAACTGTTCTGAGATCTAGAATAATTCACTGAGAAAGCTGAGTATGATCCCTGCACCATTGATGAAGCATACAAAGCTGAAGAAGCACATGACGGAATAGCATCTGATGCAGCAATCATGAGAACTAACACTTATAGGCAAAAAGCGACTGAAGGAAAAGAAAGAGACGGAAGGTTTAAACAGCTGATACCAGCTTTAATCTTCTTTGTTCTGTTAAAGATGTTCTCATGGCAACCAAAAGTATTTATACCCCCAGAAAAGTAACCTTTGTCTGAGGAACCGAAGACATTTTTGGAAATATCATTCTCCAACCATGCTGTTGAAAAAACAACATTCTGTTGGTGTGAGATTCTGCTAAATGTAAAGATGGAGCTTGAACCAATATATTGTCCAGGTAAGGAAACAAAGCAATAACCTGAGATCTGATTACTGACAGGACGACACGCAGAACTGTTGTAAACTAAAGGTTTAGAGATATCATCTAAATTATTAGAATTTTTATCCTCAGCCACCTTAAGATACTTTACCTACAAAGTAGGCAAAAAACCTCCTTTAAAAGAGAATGAATATGTTCAATTTAAACAGAGGAAGACCTCTGATCATCAGAGAAAACCTCGACCTCTGAAGACACATCAGAAACATTAGCAGTAACATCAGTTTCAGGAGGTTTATAAATACTAGAACACAAATTAATAACTGACCTTTTACACTTACTTGAAGGAGGGATAACAGCCAGCATTTCAGACACTGTTGAACATCAGTGTTTTAGCCACTGTTTCCCTCTTTTATAACAATGCTCAATATCTTCATATTCCTTTTACTACCTTTTGTCTCTATAACAAACTAATTTATTCAATTACTCCTTCCCCCTCACCACCTGCACTGTTCATTAGCCCATCTCTCTTAACCATACCTTACTTTTGTATTCATGAACTTCACACATTCCTAAACACTCTCTCCCCCTTGCACCTCATCCCAAAAATCATCTCATTACTGCAAATCTGCATCTCATGTCACTCTCCCTCTTGCTCATACTAGCTGGTGACATCTCCCCTAATCCTGATCCCCAAAACTTCCTAGCCTTGCACACCCATGTGTGCCTTTCAATAGACCTCAAAAAACAAAACTCAGGTAACCTTAATCTTATTCCTCTTGCATCTAAAGCCATTACCCCTTCACTTGTGCACTCTGGATCTCTCACTCCGTTTGCATCAAGCTCACTTCTATCCATGACCTCTTTATCTCCCACTCTCTCAACCTTCTGGATCTCACAGAAACCTGGCTCTCTGCTGCAGACACAGCATCCACTGCTGCACTGTCACATGGGGGTCTCCACTTAAGGCACACTCCTAGGTCTGGTAATAGACAAGGAGGTGGTGTAGGTATTTTATTTTCCTCTCGTTGCACCTTTCAACAAATGCAACCCATCTCTTCCTTCGCATTTTCTTCATTTGAAGCACATGTGATTCGCTTATTCTCTCCCCTCTCTATACGTGTTGCAGTCATATACCACCCCCCTGGCTCTTCAACTCAATTTCTTGATCACTTTGCTGCCTGGTTATCTTATTTCCTTTCCTAACACACACCTCCCCTCTGTAACAACCCACATAGGGTTTTTGTATTGTATTGGAACCCAGATCCAGCGGAACAGCACTTCCTTACAATCACAACCTTCAGGAAATCCTGGGAGTGGATACAGGATCCTGAAAGGTCAGTGGTGGCACGGAGGCCTTTAATATGAATGAAAGGGCAAAGACAGAGACAAAGTCAAAACATCCGAAGTTAGGGCAGGCAGGCGAAGAAAAAGGACAATCCGAAGTCAGAAACCAGGAAATCTGTATAACGGAATCAGAGTTAACACAGACAAAATACAAGGTTAGAACTCCAGAACCAGGAAAATAACCAAGCACTGACTGGGGAACATGCTGAGAATATATAGGGAAACTAAGTCACATGACCGGTCACCTGCCCTCAGTAGGTGGAGCAAGCAGGGTCAAAAAGAGGAGGTCAGGGACTCAGCGCCATCTTGGTTTTTCCCAGAGACCCTGGCCTGCTCTCCCTCCATCAGACCACTCCTCCATTCCTATGCTTAAACGCTGAGTCCACGTGGCGGCCGCCATTCTACCGCAACGGCACGTTCACTGCAAAATTTGGCGGCGAGGAGAGGGGAGGACAGTCGTAGGCCGGCGATAGGAGGCCCGGGAGGCAGAGACCGTTATCGCACCACCTCTAGGATGCCACTGGAAGCCAGGAGCGGGTAAGTATCCAGCCATGCCGTGACATCCTCATTCTTGGCGACCCTAACATCCCTCTTGGCAATCCCACTTCCTCCTCTGCAAAACAACTTCCTCTTTTGGCCTGTCACAATGGACTGACTCTTCCACTCACAAAGATGGTCACTCCCTTGGTCTGATTTTCAGCTATTGATGCACTCAAATTTCACAAACTCCCCTTTTCCTCTTTCTGACCATCATCTCCTCACTTGCAACATCACATCCCTCCCTACAACTCTCCCTTTTTCTATGCCTCACACCAAACTTCACAAAAGCATTAAGTCATTAGATCAGCAACAGCTCGCTAGCTCTCTTGAACCTCTCCTCTCTTCCATCCCCTCTTTTTCCTGCCCTGACCAATCTATCTGCCACTATTACTCCACCCTTACATCAGTCCTTGACAATCTGGCCCCACCTACCATAGTTCGGAAACCACACTCTTATCCTCAGCCCTGGCATACTCCTCTGACACTGTACATATGCAGATGTTCCCATATTGCTGAGCGACACTGGAGAATATATCGGAGTTCAGCTACAAGTTCATCTTGAACTCCTACTATTCTGCCCTTAATCTTTATAAACAACATTACTTCTTTACTCTTATCTCTACTCTTTCCTCAAACCTAAAACATCTGTTCTCCACGTTCAATACTATTCTCATCCCACCCCCACCTCCTAATACAACTTCTCTCTCAGTTCAAGATTTTGCCAGCCACTTCAATAACAAAATTGACTCCATCAGAAATGAAATCAGCTGTCAACATATTACCAATCTCCCACCCCCTCAAAAGCTATTTTGCCCCTGTTACAGAGGAAGAAGTTTCTGCCCTTATACTGTCCTCTCACCTCACTAACTGTCCCCTTGACTTCATCCCCTCACAGCTACTTCCCTCCCTCTCTTCTATCCTTACCCCTATACTCACACACATCTTCAACCTCTCCCTCAGCACTTGCATATTTCCCTCATCTCTAAAACATGCATTTGTCACACCTATCCTCAAAAAAACCTTCTCTCAATCCAACTTCCCCTTCCCACCACCGCCCTATTTCCCTACTCCCTCTTGCCTCAAAGCTTCTTTAAAAGCTAGTATATACACGTCTATCCCATTTCTTTACATTAAGCTTCCTCCTTGACCAAATGCAATCTGGATTTCGTCCCCATCACTCCACAGAGACAGCAATTGTTAAGGTTACCAACGACCTACTTACAGCAAAATCCAAAGGCTACTTCTCTCTGCTTATCCTCCTGGATCTGTCTGCAGTCTTTGATACTGTCGACCACCCTCTTTTGCTCTAAACCCTCCAATCTTTCGGCATTTGCAACACAGCTCTCTCGTGGTTCTCTTCCTATCTATCTAACCGTACCTTTAGTGTAGCCGCCTCTGTGGCATCCTCTGCCCCATTACCACTTTCTGTTGGGGTACCGAAAGGCGCTGTCCTCATTCCCCTTCTCTTTTCAATCTACACGTCATCATTAGGTTCCTTAATAAAGTTCCATGGGTTTCAATATCATTTATATGCCAATGACACCCAAATCTACCTCTCTGCACCAGACCTATCTCCTTCTTTGCTAACCTGTGTCACCAACTGTCTTTCTCATATCTCATCTTGGATGTCCTCTCAGTACCTTAAGAAAATCTCTCCAAAACTGAGCTCATTATTTTTTCCCCTTTCTCCAAAATCTCCACCCCCCACTTTTCTATAACTGTTGATAACTCTATCATTACCCCTATCCTGCATGCCCGATGTTTTGGGGTCACACTTGACTCAGCTCTTTCTTTCACTCCTCACATTCAATCCTTGGCTAAAACCTGCCACTTCCACCTTAAAAACATCTCTAAAACTAGACGTTTCCTTACACAAGACAACTAAACTTTTAATCCACTCGATCATCCTTTCCCGCCTCGACTACTGCAACTCCATCCTCTCTAGTCTCCCTAGCTGCCGCTTAGCTCCTTTACAATCCATAATGAATGCCTCTGCCAGGCTCATATTTCTTACACGTCACTCATCATCTGCTGCACCTCTCTGCCAATCCCTTTACTGGCTTCATCTTGCCTCCAGGATTAAACACAAAATTATCACTCTGACATACAAAGGCCTCAACTGCACTGCTCCCCCCTAGATCTCAGACCTCGTCTCTAGATACTCTCCCTCCCGTCCCCTTCACTCTGCTCACAATCTCCTACTCTCCTCCTCTCTTGTTACCTCCTCACATTCCTGTTTACAGGACTTCTCCATACTGGCTCCTATCTTGTGGAACTCTCTGCCTCGCTCCACAAGACTCTCCCCTAGTTTTAAAAGCTTCAAGCACTCCCTAAAGACTATTATTTTGAGATGCATAAAACCTACACTAACCTTTCCTAACTCCATTGCTTTCCCCTTGAACCCCTTAGAAATGTAAGCATATGAGCCCAGCTGTTTGTAGATCACCTTCATAAGAGCCGACTACAACAGTAAAACTCTCGGCAGGGCCCTCTACCCATTTGATCCCTATAACTGCTATCTTGTATACTGGCTATGTTTAAAACGTTGCAGAATCTGTTGGCACTCTACAAATAACTGATAATAATAATAACAGATACAATTCTTCATACCTGGTGTCGCACTTCCCTGTAAAAAACAAACATAGGAAGTAGTTATATCTATAAAAAAGAGCAGCATTAGAACGGAATACAAGTATACTGAAGAACCAACAGGAGGGGGCAAAGGACTAGTCCCTGCAACACTTGTGGAAGGTCTGTCACTGATTCCCCTTAAAGTGAAAAAGGAGGCACAACCTCCTCCTAGTGGCAGGGAAGACTAATTCCCAGGAGTAATGGATCATGAACTCTTAACCATATGTATGAAAGAAAGCATGCTTCCCATATTGGCCGAAACCAAAACCAATTAATCAGAAGCTGATATCGGAAAGATTGGAATTGACTCCTCTATTTCTAAGTGTCCCCAAAATTATTACTAAATAATTTGTCATTCTATAGAGTCTATTTATCAAAATTATAAAATAGCAGTTGGGTTAATTAACAATTTCTTCCATTTTTTAATTGAATTTGACAAATAACCCTTTGACAAGACTGATGGAATGGAAGGCCTCTTTGATAATTAAAAACCTAACAATTCGTATGTGATTCAAGGTAGTTTATTCACAAAATTGTATAAGAATCTCACAATATGCTCAACAGAAACTGAAGCACTTGTTTTCACTAGAGAAGACTTTTCATCTTTAAGTATACTATGAATAAATTTTAACTTGGATCTGAAGCAATTTTTAATTATGAATATACTTTTTATCTGTTTTTCCACTATATTCAATAGAAAAGGGTCTTTAAGCTACTACGTATAAAAAAAAACTCAGCTATAGCAAACCCCAAACAACAACTATTCTTTAACTAATTAAGACATACTTGGAGCTTCTGTTGATTTTTGCTGTTTTATTCTGGACTTAGATCTATCGGATTCTGTTGTTTTTTCTTCTTTGTCTCTAGACTTTACTTTACCAGACTCAGATGCCGAGAGCAGTGGAGATATTTGCCTAAGAAGTAAAAATAAAAGTGTTTATTGTATTACTTGCCAATTCACCCAAACTATCAGCTCTAGCAATAGAGGATTCCATAGTGAATTCCATCATCTTGAGAAACCCATCATTTTTCAGTTAAATCTAATTTGATTTTTCAACTGAACAAAGACATATTGAATATTTCTGCTGTCTAGTATTGTCTGTTCACACACTTAAATATGATATTTTATATTTTGTCTCATCTTAACAGAGAAAATGGCAATATATTTTGTTGGCTGATCAATAATATCAAAACTGTCTGTTGAAAGAATGATGATTATCGGAGAAAGAAAAAAAATCTAATTCCATGTGTATCTTGTTTCATACCCTTCTCCCCTTGTGCTCTACGTTTAGAGAATTTAAAGGGACACTCAAGTCAAAATGAACTTGTATGATTCAGAAAGAGCAGCAGTTTTAAGACACTTTCCAAACTACTTTCATTATCTTTTTTTATATTCACACTTTCGGGGGAGCAAGCTCCTACTGAGCATGTACACAAACTCACAGGGTATACGTATATTAGTCTATGATTGGCTGATGTCTGTCACATGATTCAGGGGGCCGGAAAATGGGAAAGAAAATTAATTTGACAAGAAAATAATCTATGGCTTATTTGAAATTCAGAGCAGGTGTTAAATTATTGTATTTTTATTATGCACTTGTTAATCAAGCAATTCTACTGAATTTAGTCGTCCTTTAAAGTTTTAAAAAAATGGCTTCTTGAATATCTATACCTTATCTGCAGCATTTTGGGATAAGTGAAGTGAATTCAACCAACATGGATGTTTAGTATGCAGGGATGGATATACATGCCAAGTGTCTAGATATAATCTTCTCTGGCACCTCATGTATGTATTTGTATCAAATGCCCTTCCTTAGCGTGTGTACCCACTTCATAAAATATTTCTTTCAGGGGAAGGGTATTTATTTTTCAGTGACCCACCATAAAAAGGGACTTCAAGTTCAGATTTTTGTATATTTCACTTACAGATGATATGAAATGTAATTAAAAGCATTGTTGCACTCACCATACATGTGCCCAAGGGAAAATATGTCCATACTGTTTACTCGTATATGTCTATATGACATTTTCTTTTATCAAGTATGTATTGACTTTGTTTTTGCTACATATTTTCGGTAAGTGACATAAAAATTAGTTGTCTTTTTACCTGTATACTGGACAGAAGTATGCAAAAAGTTGTCACTTTAGCAAATGTAAGAAGCATCAGAAATTTCCCCAATCCGTACATTCCACATTATCATAATTATAATGATATGCAGTTTTGTATACTTTTTTAGAAGAAAACAGAATGATGTTTGTACAAAGGCTACTGCAATCCGATTTCTATTATTATGATGGTCACAATACAAATATAGAAGCATAAAATGTCTTCTATGAAATTGAGACTCCCCCTTTCCCAAATATCCCTAATAGTGGAGTATATGGTTGTTTTATTCTGTATATCACAGGGAGGGGAAAACACAATTTATGCTTACCTGATAAATTTATTTATCTTGTGGTGTATCCAGTCCACGGATCATCCATTACTTGTGGGATATTCTCATTCCCAACAGGAAGTTGCAAGAGGACACCCACAGCAGAGCTGTAATATAGCTCCTCCCCTAACTGTCATAGCCAGTCATTCGACCGAAAACAAGCCGAGAAAGGAGGAACCATAGGGTGCAGTGGTTAATGTAGTTTAAATTTAAAAATTACCTGCCTTAAAATGACAGGGCGGGCCGTGGACTGGATACACCACAAGAGAAATAAATTTATCAGGTAAGCATAAATTGTGTTTTCTCTTGTAAGGTGTATCCAGTCCACGGATCATCCATTACTTGTGGGATACCAATACCAAAGCTAAAGTACACGGATGAAGGGAGGGACAAGGCAGGAACTTAAATGGAAGAAACCACTGCCCGTAAAACCTCTCTCCCAAATATAGCCTCTGAAGAAGCAAAAGTATCAAATTTGTAAAATTTTGAAAAAATATGAAGCAAAGACCAAGTCTTCGCCTTGCAAATCTGATCAAAAGAAGCCTCATTTTTAAAGGCCCAAGTGGAAGCCACAGCTCTAGTGGAATGAGCTGTAATCCTTTCAGGAGGCTGCTGTCCAGCAGTCTCATAGGCTAAGCGGATTAAGCTTCTTAGTCAAAAAGAAAAAGAGGTTGCCGAAGCCTTTTGACCTCTCCTCTGTCCAGAGTAGACAACAAACAAAGCAGATGTTTGACGAAAATCTTTAGTAGCTTGTAAGTAAAACTTTAAAGCACGGACCACGTCCAGATTGTGTAACACAAGGATGGAACAACAATCTCTTGACTGATATTCTTGTTAGATACCACCTTATGTAAGAACCCAGGTTTGGTACGCAGGACTACCTTATCCATATGAAAAATCAGATAAGGAGAATCACATTGTAAGGCAGATAGCTCAGACTCTACAAGCCGAGGAAATAGCTACCAAAAAAAGAACTTTCCAAGATAAAAGCTTGATCTATGGAATGAAGAGGTTCAAACGGAACTCCTTGAAGAACCTTAAGAACCAAGTTTAAGCTCCATGGTGGAGCAACAGGTTTAAACACAGGCTTGATTCTAACTAAAGCCTGACAAAATGCCTGAACGTCTGGAACATCTGCCAGACGCTTAATTAGCTGACAATCCTTTTTCCAAACCTTCTTGGAGAAAAGATAATATCCTAGAAATCCTGACCTTACTCCATGAGTAATCCTTGGATTCACACCAATAAAGATATCTACGCCATACCTTATGGTAAATTTTCCTGGTGACAGGCTTTCGTGCCTGTCTTAAGGTATCAATAACTGACTCGGAGAAGCCACGCTTTGATAAAATCAAGCGTTCAATCTCCAGATAGTCAGCCTCAGAGAAATTAGATTTGGATGGTTGAAAGGACCCTGAAGTAGAAGGTCTTGTTTCAGAGGCAGAGACCATGGTGGAAAGGATGACATGTCCACTAGATCTGCATACCAGGTCCTGCGTGGCCACGCAGGTGCTATCAGAATCACCGATGCTCTCTCCTGCTTGATCTTGGCAATCAGTCAAGGGAGCAGAGGAAACGGTGGAAATACATAAGCCAGGTTGAAAGACCAGGGCACTGCTAGAGCATCTATCAGTGTCGCCTTGGGATCCCTGGACCTGGATCCGTAACATGGAAGCTTGGCGTTCTGGCGAGACGCCATGAGATCCAGTTCTGGTTTTCCCCAACGATGAATCAGTTGTGCAAATACCTCCGGATGGAGTTCCCACTCTCCCGGATGAAAAGTCTGACGACTTAGAAAATCCGCCTCCCAGTGCTCTACACCTGGGATATGGATAGCTGATAGGTGGCAAGAGTGAATCTCTGCCCAGCGAATTATTTTTGAAACTTCTAACATCTCTAGGGAACTTCTCGTTCCCCCTTGATGGTTGATGTAAGCTACAGTCGTGATGTTGTCCGACTGAAATCTGATGTACCTCAGAGTTGCTAACTGAGGCCAAGCCTGAAGAGCCTTGAATATCGCTCTTAGTTCCAGAATATTTAATGGAAGGAGAGACTCCTCCTGAGTCCACGATCCCTGAGCCTTTAGGGAATTCCAGACTGCACCCCAACCTAGAAGGCTGGCATCTGTCATAACAATTGTCCAATCTGGCCTGCGAAAGGTCATACCTTTGGACAGATGGACCCGAGATAGCCACCAGAGAAGAGAATCCCTGGTCTCTTGGTCCAGATTCAGTTGAGGGGACAAATCTGTGTAATCATTAAGCTACCATTAAGCCGCTACTATTAAGCCGATTATTTCCATACACTGAACCACCGAAGGGCGCGGAATGGAATGAAGAACCCGGCAGGAATTTAGAAGCTTTGATAACCTGGACTCCGTCAGGTGAATTTTCATTTCTACAGAATCTATCAGAGTCCCTAGAAAGGAAACTCTTGTGAGTGGGGATAGAGAACTCTTTTCCTCGTTCACTTTCCACCCATGCGACCACAGAAATGCCAGTACTACGTCCGTATGAGACTTGGCAATTTGGAAGTTTGACGCCTGTATCAGGATGTCGTCTAAATAAGGGGCTACTGCTATGCCCCGCGGCCTTAGGACCGCCATAAGCGACCCTAGAACCTTTGTAAAGATTCTTGGGGCTGTAGCTAATCCCAAGGGAAGAGCTACAACTGGTAATGCCTGTCTTGAATGGCAAACCTGAGAAACCGATGATGATCTTTGTGTATCGGAATGTGAAGATAAGCATCCTTTAGATCCACTGTAGTCATATATTGACCCTCCTGGATCAGTGGTAGGATGGTACGAATAGTTTCCATCTTGAACGACGGAACTTTGAGGAATTTAACCACTCTCTCCTACAACGTCCTTGCTTGTTGAGAGTTGCAAGAGAATGACTGGCTATGACAGTTAGGGGAGGAGCTATATTACAGCTCTGCTGTGGGTGTCCTCTTGCAACTTCCTGTTGGGAATGAGAATATCCCACAAGTAATGGATGATCCGTGGACTGGATACACCTTACAAGAGAAATATATGTTTTTTTCATATCTTTTGGATAGTTGAATATAATTGACCAATCCCAGACCACTTTCACTGGCATAATAAATACTTGACAGCCACCATATACCTTTCACAAGAAAAAGAGAAACATATTGTTTTATTGGTTTATTGAAAACGTTTATTGTTAGAGGCCAGAACACTTACAAATATAGTAATCTCTCGAAATTTAAAATAGCCCAATTCAAATGAAGAATCTAATCTTATTTAACTGCTTTCTAAATTTATCAGAAGTGCTAAGATCCCTTATCCACTATATACTACTAAATAAAATACAACTCAGCAGGTATTAATTTTTGTGGCAGTAATCAAGCTTTATGATAAAAATTAACCATTTCTGCAGAATTAAAGAGACAGTAAACACTGAGGCCTAGATTTAGAGTTCGGCGGTAGCCGTCAAAACCAGCGTTAGAGGCTCCTAACGCTGGTTTTGGGCGCCCGCTGGTATTTGGAGTCAGTCAGGAAAGGGTCTAACGCTCACTTTTCAGCCGCGACTTTTCCATACCGCAGATCCCCCTACGCCATTTGCGTAGCCTATCTTTTCAATGGGATCTTTCTAACGCTGGTATTTAGAGTCGTTTCTGCAGTGAGCGTTAGAGCTCTAACGACAAGATTCCAGCCGCCTGAAAATAGCAGGAGTTAAGAGCTTTCTGGCTAACGCCGGTTTCTAAAGCTCTTAACTACTGTACCCTAAAGTACACTAACACCCATAAACTACCTATGTACCCCTAAACCGAGGTCCCCCCACATCGCCGCCACTCGATTAAAATTTTTAACCCCTAATCTGCCGACCGCCACCTACGTTATACTTATGTACCCCTAATCTGCTGCCCCTAACACCGCCGACCCCTGTATTATATCTATTAACCCCTAACTTGCCCCCCACAACGTCGCCGCAAGCTACTTAAAATAATTAACCCCTAATCTTCCGACCGCAAATCGCCGCCACCTACGTTATCCCTATGTACCCCTAATCTGCTACCCCTAACATCGCCGACCCCTATGTTATATTTATTAACCCCTAATCTGCCCCCCACAACGTCGCCGACACCTACCTACACTTATTAACCCCTAATCTGCCGAGCGGACCTGAGCGCTACTATAATAAAGTTATTAACCCCTAATCCGCCTCACTAACCCTATCATAAATAGTATTAACCCCTAATCTGCCCTCCCTAACATCGCCGACACCTACCTTCAATTATTAACCCCTAATCTGCCGACCGGAGCTCACCGCTATTCTAATAAATGTATTAACCCCTAAAGCTAAGTCTAACCCTAACACTAACACCCCCCTAAGTTAAATATAATTTTTATCTAACGAAATAAATTAACTCTTATTAAATAAATAATTCCTATTTAAAGCTAAATACTTACCTGTAAAATACATCCTAATATAGCTACAATATAAATTATAATTATATTATAGCTATTTTAGGATTAATATTTATTTTACAGGCAACTTTGTAATTATTTTAACCAGGTACAATAGCTATTAAATAGTTAAGAACTATTTAATAGTTACCTAGTTAAAATAATTACAAATTTACCTGTAAAATAAATCCTAACCTAAGATATAATTAAACCTAACACTACCCTATCAATAAAATAATTAAATAAACTACCTACAATTTACCTACAATTAACCTAACACTACACTATCAATAAATTAATTAAACACAATTGCTACAAATAAATAAAATTAAATAAACTATCTAAAGTACAAAAAATAAAAAAGAACTAAGTTACAGAAAATAATAAAATATTTACAAACATAAGAAAAATATTACAACAATTTTAAACTAATTACACCTACTCTAAGCCCCCTAATAAAATAACAAAGCCCCCCAAAATAAAAAATTCACTACCCTATTCTAAAATACAAATATTACAAGCTCTTTTACCTTACCAGCCCTGAACAGGGCCCTTTGCGGGGCATGCCCCAAGAATTTCAGCTCTTTTGCCTGTAAAAAAAAACATACAATACCCCCCCCCCCAACATTACAACCCACCACCCACATACCCCTAATCTAACCCAAACCCCCCTTAAATAAACCTAACACTACCCCCCTGATGATCTTCCTACCTTGTCTTCACCATGCCAGGTTCACCGATCCGTCCTGGCTCCAAGATCTTCATCCACCCCAAGCGGGGGCTAGACATCCACTGAAGAAGTCCAGAAGAGGGTCCAAAGTCTTCCTCCTATCCGGCAAGAAGAGGACATCCGGACCGGCAAACATCTTCTCCAAGCGGCATCTTCTATCTTCTTCCATCCGATGACGACCGGCTCCATCTTGAAGACCTCCAGCGCGGATCCATCCTCTTCTTCCGACGACTAGACGACGAATGACGGTTCCTTTAAGGGACGTCATCCAAGATGGCGTCCCTCGAATTCCGATTGGCTGATAGGATTCTATCAGCCAATCGGAATTAAGGTAGGAATTTTCTGATTGGCTGATGGAATCAGCCAATCAGAATATAGTTCAATCCGATTGGCTGATCCAATCAGCCAATCAGATTGAGCTCGCATTCTATTGGCTGATCGGAACAGCCAATAGAATGCGAGCTCAATCTGATTGGCTGATTGGATCAGCCAATCGGATTGAACTTGATTCTGATTGGCTGATTCCATCAGCCAATCAGAAAATTCCTACCTTAATTCCGATTGGCTGATAGAATCCTATCAGCCAATCGGAATTCGAGGGACGCCATCTTGGATGACGTCCCTTAAAGGAACCGTCATTCGTCGTCTAGTCGTCGGAAGAAGAGGATGGATCCGCGCTGGAGGTCTTCAAGATGGAGCCGGTCGTCATCGGATGGAAGAAGATAGAAGATGCCGCTTGGAGAAGATGTTTGCCGGTCCGGATGTCCTCTTCTTGCCGGATAGGAGGAAGACTTTGGACCCTCTTCTGGACTTCTTCAGTGGATGTCTAGCCCCCGCTTGGGGTGGATGAAGATCTTGGAGCCAGGACGGATCGGTGAACCTGGCATGGTGAAGACAAGGTAGGAAGATCATCAGGGGGGTAGTGTTAGGTTTATTTAAGGGGGGTTTGGGTTAGATTAGGGGTATGTGGGTGGTGGGTTGTAATGTTGGGGGGGGGTATTGTATGTTTTTTTTTACAGGCAAAAGAGCTGAAATTCTTGGGGCATGCCCCGCAAAGGGCCCTGTTCAGGGCTGGTAAGGTAAAAGAGCTTGTAATATTTGTATTTTAGAATAGGGTAGTGAATTTTTTATTTTGGGGGGCTTTGTTATTTTATTAGGGGGCTTAGAGTAGGTGTAATTAGTTTAAAATTGTTGTAATATTTTTCTTATGTTTGTAAATATTTTATTATTTTCTGTAACTTAGTTCTTTTTTATTTTTTGTACTTTAGATAGTTTATTTAATTTTATTTATTTGTAGCAATTGTGTTTAATTAATTTATTGATAGTGTAGTGTTAGGTTAATTGTAGGTAATTGTAGGTAGTTTATTTAATTATTTTATTGATAGGGTAGTGTTAGGTTTAATTATATCTTAGGTTAGGATTTATTTTACAGGTAAATTTGTAATTATTTTAACTAGGTAACTATTAAATAGTTCTTAACTATTTAATAGCTATTGTACCTGGTTAAAATAATTACAAAGTTGCCTGTAAAATAAATATTAATCCTAAAATAGCTATAATATAATTATAATTTATATTGTAGCTATATTAGGATGTATTTTACAGGTAAGTATTTAGCTTTAAATAGGAATTATTTATTTAATAAGAGTTAATTTATTTCGTTAGATAAAAATTATATTTAACTTAGGGGGGTGTTAGTGTTAGGGTTAGACTTAGCTTTAGGGGTTAATACATTTATTAGAATAGCGGTGAGCTCCGGTCGGCAGATTAGGGGTTAATAATTGAAGGTAGGTGTCGGCGATGTTAGGGAGGGCAGATTAGGGGTTAATACTATTTATGATATTTTAGGATTAATATTTATTTTACAGGCAACTTTGTAATTATTTTAACCAGGTACAATAGCTATTAAATAGTTAAGAACTATTTAATAGTTACCTAGTTAAAATAATTACAAATTTACCTGTAAAATAAATCCTAACCTAAGATATAATTAAACCTAACACTACCCTATCAATAAAATAATTAAATAAACTACCTACAATTACCTACAATTAACCTAACACTACACTATCAATAAATTAATTAAACACAATTGCTACAAATAAATAAAATTAAATAAACTATCTAAAGTACAAAAAATAAAAAAGAACTAAGTTACAGAAAATAATAAAATATTTACAAACATAAGAAAAATATTACAACAATTTTAAACTAATTACACCTACTCTAAGCCCCCTAATAAAATAACAAAGCCCCCCAAAATAAAAAATTCACTACCCTATTCTAAAATACAAATATTACAAGCTCTTTTACCTTACCAGCCCTGAACAGGGCCCTTTGCGGGGCATGCCCCAAGAATTTCAGCTCTTTTGCCTGTAAAAAAAAACATACAATACCCCCCCCCCAACATTACAACCCACCACCCACATACCCCTAATCTAACCCAAACCCCCCTTAAATAAACCTAACACTACCCCCCTGATGATCTTCCTACCTTGTCTTCACCATGCCAGGTTCACCGATCCGTCCTGGCTCCAAGATCTTCATCCACCCCAAGCGGGGGCTAGACATCCACTGAAGAAGTCCAGAAGAGGGTCCAAAGTCTTCCTCCTATCCGGCAAGAAGAGGACATCCGGACCGGCAAACATCTTCTCCAAGCGGCATCTTCTATCTTCTTCCATCCGATGACGACCGGCTCCATCTTGAAGACCTCCAGCGCGGATCCATCCTCTTCTTCCGACGACTAGACGACGAATGACGGTTCCTTTAAGGGACGTCATCCAAGATGGCGTCCCTCGAATTCCGATTGGCTGATAGGATTCTATCAGCCAATCGGAATTAAGGTAGGAATTTTCTGATTGGCTGATGGAATCAGCCAATCAGAATATAGTTCAATCCGATTGGCTGATCCAATCAGCCAATCAGATTGAGCTCGCATTCTATTGGCTGATCGGAACAGCCAATAGAATGCGAGCTCAATCTGATTGGCTGATTGGATCAGCCAATCGGATTGAACTTGATTCTGATTGGCTGATTCCATCAGCCAATCAGAAAATTCCTACCTTAATTCCGATTGGCTGATAGAATCCTATCAGCCAATCGGAATTCGAGGGACGCCATCTTGGATGACGTCCCTTAAAGGAACCGTCATTCGTCGTCTAGTCGTCGGAAGAAGAGGATGGATCCGCGCTGGAGGTCTTCAAGATGGAGCCGGTCGTCATCGGATGGAAGAAGATAGAAGATGCCGCTTGGAGAAGATGTTTGCCGGTCCGGATGTCCTCTTCTTGCCGGATAGGAGGAAGACTTTGGACCCTCTTCTGGACTTCTTCAGTGGATGTCTAGCCCCCGCTTGGGGTGGATGAAGATCTTGGAGCCAGGACGGATCGGTGAACCTGGCATGGTGAAGACAAGGTAGGAAGATCATCAGGGGGGTAGTGTTAGGTTTATTTAAGGGGGGTTTGGGTTAGATTAGGGGTATGTGGGTGGTGGGTTGTAATGTTGGGGGGGGGTATTGTATGTTTTTTTTTACAGGCAAAAGAGCTGAAATTCTTGGGGCATGCCCCGCAAAGGGCCCTGTTCAGGGCTGGTAAGGTAAAAGAGCTTGTAATATTTGTATTTTAGAATAGGGTAGTGAATTTTTTATTTTGGGGGGCTTTGTTATTTTATTAGGGGGCTTAGAGTAGGTGTAATTAGTTTAAAATTGTTGTAATATTTTTCTTATGTTTGTAAATATTTTATTATTTTCTGTAACTTAGTTCTTTTTTATTTTTTGTACTTTAGATAGTTTATTTAATTTTATTTATTTGTAGCAATTGTGTTTAATTAATTTATTGATAGTGTAGTGTTAGGTTAATTGTAGGTAATTGTAGGTAGTTTATTTAATTATTTTATTGATAGGGTAGTGTTAGGTTTAATTATATCTTAGGTTAGGATTTATTTTACAGGTAAATTTGTAATTATTTTAACTAGGTAACTATTAAATAGTTCTTAACTATTTAATAGCTATTGTACCTGGTTAAAATAATTACAAAGTTGCCTGTAAAATAAATATTAATCCTAAAATAGCTATAATATAATTATAATTTATATTGTAGCTATATTAGGATGTATTTTACAGGTAAGTATTTAGCTTTAAATAGGAATTATTTATTTAATAAGAGTTAATTTATTTCGTTAGATAAAAATTATATTTAACTTAGGGGGGTGTTAGTGTTAGGGTTAGACTTAGCTTTAGGGGTTAATACATTTATTAGAATAGCGGTGAGCTCCGGTCGGCAGATTAGGGGTTAATAATTGAAGGTAGGTGTCGGCGATGTTAGGGAGGGCAGATTAGGGGTTAATACTATTTATGATAGGGTTAGTGAGGCGGATTAGGGGTTAATAACTTTATTATAGTAGCGCTCAGGTCCGCTCGGCAGATTAGGGGTTAATAAGTGTAGGTAGGTGTCGGCGACGTTGTGGGGGGCAGATTAGGGGTTAATAAATATAACATAGGGGTCGGCGATGTTAGGGCAGCAGATTAGGGGTACATAGGGATAACGTAGGTGGCGGCGGTTTACGGAGCGGCAGATTAGGGGTTAAAAGTGTAATGCAGGGGTCAGCGATAGCGGGGGCGGCAGATTAGGGGTTAATAAGTGTAAGGTTAGGGGTGTTTAGACTCGGGGTACATGTTAGGGTGTTAGGTGCAGACGTAGGAAGTGTTTCCCCATAGGAAACAATGGGGCTGCGTTAGGAGCTGAACGCTGCTTTTTTGCAGGTGTTAGGTTTTTTTTCAGCTCAAACAGCCCCATTGTTTCCTATGGGAGAATCGTGCACGAGCACGTTTTTGATGCCGGCCGCGTCCGTAAGCAACTCTGGTATCGAGAGTTGCATTTGCGGTAAAAATGCTCTACGCTCCTTTTTTGGAGCCTAACGCAGCATTTGTTTGAACTCTCGATACCAGAGTTAAATTTATGGTGCGGCCAGAAAAAAACCCGCGGAGCGTTAACAGCCCTTTTACCGCCGAACTCTAAATCTAGGCCTGAGATTTTTATTTAAAATGTTTAGTTATATATTTTACCCCCTTTTCATGTAATTTAGCTCTGAAAATTGGGCAATTTCTTTCTCAGAACTATAAATGCACCATGTTGACTCATCGAGGCAAATCCTGCTACATTTATGTCCCTGATTATATTATTAGATAACTGAAAGACATTGTACTTTATACTAACTTTATAACAGTGGTTAGCCTTGTAGTCTGTGGACTAAAGTCCATATTGGCTCCTACAAATAAAACAAATTGATGGGTGGAGTTTGGCTATTGAAAAATAAATGCAGTAAAAGGGATGTTAATTTGTTTTAAAAACATTTAAAGGGACATTAAACCCCAAAAAAATATTTCATGATTCAGGTAGGGAACAATTTAAAATTACAATTTAAAATAACTTTCCAAATTACTTCTATTATCTTATTTGCTTCATTCTTTAGATATTCTTTGTTGAAGAAATAGCAATGCACATGGGTGAGCCAATCACACGAGGCATCTATGTGCATTTACCAATCAGCAGCTACTGAGCATATCTAGATATGCTTTTCAGCAAAGCATATAAAGAGAATAAAGCAAATTAGATAATAGAAGTAAATTAAAAAGTTGTTTAAAAGTGCTTGCTCTTTCCAAATCATGAAAGAAAAAATTTAGGTTTCATGTCCCTTTAAGACTTGTTATTCAATAGCAGCACAACAGAAATGCCTTGTAATTACACAGTGTTGTTTGTCTCTTTAAAGAACTTCACCTTCCCAAAAACATAATTTATGCTTACCTGATAAATTCCTTTCTCCTGTAGTGTGGTCAGTCCACGGGTCATCATTACTTCTGGGATATTAACTCCTCCCCAACAGGAAGTGCAAGAGGATCACCCAAGCAGAGCTGCTATATAGCTCCTCCCCTCTACGTCACACCCAGTCATTCGACCAAGAACCAAACGAGAAAGGAGAACTATAGGGTGCAGTGGTGACTGGAGTATAATTTAAAAATTTAGACCTGCCATAAAAAACAGGGCGGGCCGTGGACTGACCACACTACAGGAGAAAGGAATTTATCAGGTAAGCATAAATTATGTTTTCTCCTGTTAAGTGTGGTCAGTCCACGGGTCATCATTACTTCTGGGATACCAATACCAAAGCTAAAGTACACGGATGACGGGAGGGACAGGCAGGATCTTTATACGGAAGGAACCACTGCCTGAAGAACCTTTCTCCCAAAAACAGCCTCAGAAGAAGCAAAAGTGTCAAATTTGTAAAATTTGGAAAAAGTATGAAGAGAAGACCAAGTTGCAGCCTTGCAAATCTGTTCAACAGAGGCCTCATTCTTAAAGGCCCAAGTGGAAGCCACAGCTCTAGTGGAATGAGCTGTAATTCTTTCAGGAGGCTGCTGTCCAGCAGTCTCATAGGCTAAACGTATTATGCTACGAAGCCAAAAAGAGAGAGAGGTAGCCGAAGCTTTTTGACCTCTCCTCTGTCCAGAATAAACGACAAACAGGGAAGAAGTTTGGCGAAAATCTTTAGTTGCCTGTAAATAAAATTTTAGGGCACGGACTACATCTAGATTGTGCAGAAGTCGTTCCTTCTTTGAAGAAGGATTCGGACACAATGATGGCACAACAATCTCTTGATCGATATTCTTATTAGTGACAACCTTAGGTAAGAACCCAGGTTTAGTACGCAGAACTACCTTATCTGAATGAAAAATCAGATACGGAGAATCACAATGTAAGGCTGATAACTCAGAGACTCTACGAGCCGAGGAAATAGCCATCAAAAACAGAACTTTCCAAGACAACAGCTTGATATCAATGGAATGAAGGGGTTCAAACGGAACAGCCTGTAAAACGTTAAGAACTAAATTTAAGCTCCATGGTGGAGCAACAGTTTTAAACACAGGCTTAATCCTGGCCAAAGCCTGGCAAAAAGCCTGAACATCTGGAACTTCTGACAGACGCTTGTGTAAAAGAATGGACAGAGCTGAGATCTGTCCCTTTAAGGAACTAGCAGATAAACCCTTTTCTAAACCTTCTTGTAGAAAGGACAATATCCTAGGAATCCTAACTTTACTCCATGAGTAACTCTTGGATTCGCACCAATGTAAGTATTTACGCCATATTTTATGGTAAATCTTTCTGGTAACAGGCTTCCTAGCCTGTATTAAGGTATCAATAACTGACTCCGAAAAACCACGCTTTGATAAAATCAAGCGTTCAATTTCCAAGCAGTCAGCTTCAGAGAAATTAGATTTTGATGTTTGAAAGGACCCTGACTTAGAAGGTCCTGTCTCAGAGGCAGAGACCAAGGTGGACAGGATGACATGTCCACTAGATCTGCATACCAGGTCCTGCGTGGCCACGCAGGCGCTATCAGAATCACCGATGCTCTCTCCTGTTTGATCCTGGCAATCAATCGAGGAAGCATCGGGAAGGGTGGAAACACATAGGCCATCCCGAAAGTCCAAGGTGCTGTCAAAGCATCTACCAGGACTGCTCCCGGGTCCCTGGACCTGGACCCGTAACAAGTAAGCTTGGCGTTCTGGCGAGACGCCATGAGATCTATCTCTGGTTTGCCCCAAAGTCGAAGTATTTGGGCAAAGATCTCCGGATGAAGTTCCCACTCCCCCGGATGAAAAGTCTGACGACTTAGGAAATCCGCCTCCCAGTTTTCCACTCCAGGAATGTGGATCGCTGACAGGTGGCAAGAGTGAGACTCTGCCCAGCGAATTATCTTTGATACTTCCATCATCGCTAGGGAGCTTCTTGTCCCTCCTTGATGGTTGATGTAAGCTACAGTCGTGATGTTGTCCGACTGAAACCTGATGAACCCCTGAGTTGTTAACTGAGGCCAAGCCAGAAGGGCATTGAGAACTGCTCTCAATTCCAGAATGTTTATTGGAAGGAGACTTTCCTCCTGAGTCCATGATCCCTGAGCCTTCAGGGAATTCCAGACAGCGCCCCAACCTAGAAGGCTTGCGTCTGTTGTTACAATTGTCCAATCTGGTCTGCTGAATGGCATCCCCCTGGACAGATGTGGCCGAGAAAGCCACCATAGAAGAGAATTTCTGGTCTCTTGATCCAGATTCAGAGTAGGGGACAAATCTGAGTAATCCCCATTCCACTGACTTAGCATGCACAATTGCAGCGGTCTGAGATGTAGGCGTGCAAAGGTTACTATGTCCATTGCCGCTACCATTAAGCCGATTACCTCCATGCATTGAGCCACTGACGGGTGTTGAATGGAATGAAGGACACGGCAAGCATTTTGAAGCTTTGTTAACCTGTCTTCTGTCAGGTAAATCTTCATTTCTACAGAGTCTATAAGAGTCCCCAAGAAGGGAACCCTTGTGAGTGGTAAGAGAGAACTCTTCTCTACGTTCACCTTCCACCCATGCGACCTTAGAAATGCCAGTACTTACTCTGTATGAGACTTGGCAGTTTGAAAGCTTGACGCTTGTATCAGAATGTCGTCTAGGTACGGAGCCACCGAAATTCCTTGCGGCCTTAGCACCGCCAGAAGAGAGCCCAGAACCTTTGTGAAGATTCTTGGAGCCGTAGCCAACCCGAATGGAAGAGCTACAAACTGGTAATGCCTGTCTAGGAAGGCAAACCTTAGATACCGGTAATGATCTTTGTGAATCGGTATATGAAGGTAGGCATCCTTTAAATCCACTGTGGTCATGTACTGACCCTTTTGGATCATGGGTAAGATTGTCCGAATAGTTTCCATTTTGAACGATGGAACTCTTAGGAATTTGTTTAGGATCTTTAAATCCAAGATTGGTCTGAAGGTTCCTTCTTTCTTGGGAACCACAAACAGATTTGAGTAAAAACCTTGTCCGTGTTCCGACCGCGGAACCGGATGGATCACTCCCATTAGTAAAAGATCTTATACACAGCGTAGAAGCGCCTCTTTCTTTATCTGGTTTGTTGACAACCTTGAAAGATGAAATCTCCCTTTTGGGGGAGAGGCTTTGAAGTCCAGAAGATATCCCTGAGATATGATCTCTAACGCCCAGGGATCCTGGACATCTCTTGCCCAAGCCTGGGCGAAGAGAGAGAGTCTGCCCCCCACTAGATCCGTTCCCGGATCGGGGGCCCTCACTTCATGCTGTCTTAGGGGCAGCAGCAGGCTTTCTGGCCTGTTTGCCCTTGTTCCAGGACTGGTTAGGTTTCCAGCCTTGTCTGTATCGAGCAACAGCTCCTTCCTGTTTTGGTGCAGAGGAAGTTGATGCTGCTCCTGCCTTGAAGTTACGAAAGGCACGAAAATTAGACTGTCTAGCCCTAGGTTTGGCTCTGTCTTGAGGCAGGGCATGACCTTTACCTCCTGTAATGTCAGCGATAATTTCCTTCAAACCGGGCCCGAATAAGGTCTGCCCTTTGAAAGGTATGTTAAGTAGTTTAGATTTAGAAGTAACATCAGCTGACCAGGATTTTAGCCACAGCGCTCTGCGTGCCTGAATGGCGAATCCGGAATTTTTAGCCGTAAGTTTAGTTAAGTGTACTACGGCATCAGAAATAAATGAATTAGCTAGCTTAAGGGTTTTAAGCTTGTGTGTAATCTCATCTATTGGAGCTGATTCAAGGGTCTCTTCCAGAGACTCAAACCAAAATGCTGCTGCAGCCGTGACAGGCGCAATGCATGCAAGGGGTTGCAATATAAAACCTTGTTGAACAAACATTTTCTTAAGGTAACCCTCTAATTTTTTATCCATTGGATCTGAAAAGGCGCAGCTATCCTCCACCGGGATAGTGGTACGCTTAGCTAAAGTAGAAACTGCTCCCTCCACCTTAGGGACCGTTTGCCATAAGTCCCGTGTGGTGGCGTCTATTGGAAACATCTTTCTGAATATAGGAGGGGGTGAGAAAGGCACACCGGGTCTGTCCCACTCCTTAGTAACAATTTCAGTAAGTCTCTTAGGTATTGGAAAAACGTCAGTACTCGACGGTACCGCAAAATATTTATCCAACCTACACATTTTCTCTGGTATTGCAACTGTGTTACAATCATTCAGAGCCGCTAAAACCTCCCCTAGTAATACACAGAGGTTTTCCAGCTTAAACTTAAAATTTTAAATGTCTGAATCCAGTTTATTTGGATCAGATCCGTCACCCGCAGAATGAAGCTCTCCGTCCTCATGTTCTGCAAATTGTGACGCAGTATCTGACATGGCCCTAATATTATCAGCGCACTCTGTTCTCACCCCAGAGTGATCTCGCTTACCTCTAAGTTCTGGTAATTTAGACAAAAACTTCAGTCATAACATTAGCCATGTCCTGTAGTGTGATTTGTAATGGCCGCCCTGAAGTACTCTGCGTTACAATATCACGCACCTCCCGAGCGGGAGATGCAGGTACTGACACGTGAGGCAAGTTAGTCGGCATAACTTCCCCCTCGTTGTTTGGTGAATGATGTTCAATTTGTACAGAATGACTCTTATTCAAAGTAGCATCAATGCAATTAGTACATAAATTTCTATTGGGCTCCACCTTGGCTTTTGCACATATAGCACAGAGATATTCCTCTGAGTCAGACATGTTTAACAAACTAGCAATTAAACTAGCAAGCTTGGAAATACTTTTCACTCAAATTACAAGTAATGTGAAAAACGCACTGTGCCTTTAAGAAGCACAGAAAAAAATTATGACAGTTTAATAATAATGAACTGGAAAAATTATAACAATCAGATTATTCCCAGAAAGGCATAAATTTAGCAAAGGATTGCCCCCATTAGCAATGTATAACTAACCCTTAATGGCAGAAAAAAATGTACAAAATATAAACGTTTTTTATCACAGTCAAAGCACAATCTCACAGGTCTGCTGTGAGTGATTACCTCCGTCAAAATAATTTTTGAAGACCCTTGAGCTCTGTAGAGACGATCCGGATCATGCAGGAAGAGAAACAGACTTTTGACTGAATTTTTGATGCGTAGCAAAAGCGCCAAAATAGGCCCCTCCCCCTCACTCATAGCAGTGAGGGAAGTTCAGTAAACGGTCTCAGATTAAAATAAACGATAGCCAAGTGGAAAAACAGTGCCCAAAAACAATTTTTCACCCAGTACCTCAGATATTTAAACATTTTAGCATGCCAGCAAAAACGTTTAAAATCAAATATCATGAAATGCCATTAACAGCCTGTTGCTAGACGTTCCCACTGCAAGTAAGGCTAAAGATTATATGCATATAGTATTACCCAGAGAAGTGCCATTCCCCAGAATACAGAAGTGTACACATATATACATAAACAGCCTGATACCAGTTGCCACTACTGCATTTAAGGCTGAACTTACATTATATTGGTATTGGCAGTATTTTCTCAGTCAATTCCATTCCTCAGAAAATAATATACTGCAACATACCTCTTTGCAGGTGAACCTGCCCGCTGTCCCCTGATCTGAAGTTTACCTCACTCCTCAGAATGGCCGAGAACAGCAAAATGAATTTTAGCTACGTCGGCTAAAATCATCCAAAAACTCAGGTAGATTCTTCTTCAAATTCTACCTGAGAAGGAACAACACACTCCGGTGCTGTTTTAAAATAACAAACTTTTGATTGAAGATATAAAAACTAAGTATAATCACCACAGTCCTCTCACACATCCTATCTATTAGTTGGGTGCAAGAGAATGACTGGGTGTGACGTAGAGGGGAGGAGCTATATAGCAGCTCTGCTTGGGTGATCCTCTTGCACTTCCTGTTGGGGAGGAGTTAATATCCCAGAAGTAATGATGACCCGTGGACTGACCACACTTAACAGGAGAAATGGGCTTTAATGGTCCTGTGTATTACATCTTCTTAGAGTTTAGTGATATTGACATTTGTTCTTTTTGCAGCTATCATTTCCATGCAGATGACACATGTGACATAGACCGCAGCAGTAAACAGTATGTAAAAGAGGATTCACTGTTTAAATGAAGCTGTGGTTGGATATCTCGGATAACTGAACTTGTGCAGTTTGGAATCTTTCCTTCTTCTTGTTACCTGATTTTAAAGCAGCGACACTGGAGTGTGGCGCTGATTAAATACATAGGGTATATGGTGTATCACCTATTGGCTGCACCAGATGCCTGTCAAAATGTAGAAAACATGGATTTCACAAGGAGGCAGCTGGGGCATAGGTAAAGGGTGGAAGAATATAAAGTAATTTATTAGTGAAAAAAATCATTATTAGAAAAATGAGAGTCTGTATGTATATAGATTAAAGCTGTAATATAATTAAATGTAGTTGTTGTTTTTTACCATCAATTTAGTTTAGGCAGAATTCTCTTATACAATGTAAAAAGCCGTAAGCTGAGGTCTTCTGTGGGAAAAGGAGATCTAGGGGCTCGCCAAAGGCTCGCCGGAAACAAAAGTTATGAAGCAGAGGTCTAAAGACCGATGCTCCATAACCTGTCCTCCTGCTCTGAGGCGGCGGACAGAAATCAACCCGATTGAATACGATCGGGTTGATTGACACCCCCTGCTAGTGGCCAATTGGCTGCAAATCTGCAGGGGGCGGGTATTGCACCAGCAGTTTACAAGAACTGCTGGTGCAATGATAAATGCCGAGAGCGTATGCTGTTGGCATTTATCGATGTGCAGCGGACATGATCCGCAATATCGGATCATGTCCGCTCGCACATTAATAAATAGGCCCCCTAATGTGTTTAAATGTGCAGATTCACTACACAAAGATCTATTTTACATTTCTTAAATTCTGATTTGCTTTATTGGCAGGACACATTACAAATCAATGTTGCCAAAGCCAATTGTTTATAGAATGGGGATCATGAGATGTGGTAGGGAACATTCAGAATCTGCAAAATTGGGCATAAATAGGACATATGGGGGGATCTAAGCCTTTTAGAGGTTTATGTGGAACTTCATAGTTTATGGCATGTAATGATGTAGTCAGCTGCACACTGCGTTGTGTTTTCCTATTTTTTTTAAGGACATTTTTATTGCTCATCATTGAAAGACAATGCAGGTATCTGAGCTGATATAATTATTGGACGCAATCTTCCCTCTTATTGGGGTATTTTGAGAACTGTAGAAGAAAATGTGTTTCATCTTCTACTCCCCCTTGTCACATTGTTAGCTTTCAGTTGCCATGTTTTTCTGTGTCTACTCGTCTATGAGCTTGCTTCCATTGAGTCGTTAAAAATGGAGCCGTAAACTACCGAAGAGGCCGACAGCTAAAAGTAATTTACGGCTCCATTTTAGTACCAAGTTTCCATTGAAATATTTTGCGCATTGCGTGCAGTCACTCTTTTCGTATAGCTGTAAGTTAACGTTGTGTTAACGCTTCCATTTCTTGAAAATCAATTAGTTGCTAAGGTAACTCGACCTTACGCTATAGAATTTACGTTTAACATCAGTGCTCCTTACCTGTGATCACCTCTGAAGAAAAATAAGGATACACTTATCCATATTTTTAACAATAATCAAATACTATTTGTTAATATAATTATATTAACCACTTCATAAATATAAGTAATATGTATTGCTGCCCTAGGCATAGGTCTAGTTTGAATTCTGTAGATATGTTCTTGCATATATTATTATATATAAATATATACTGATATTTCTATTAAATTATAAGTTCAACTATTCCTATACATGATTAGAGATGGGTGAATGTTTAGCAACATTCGAAAAATGAAACAAATTTTAACACATTCGTTCATTCAAATCGAATTTCGAATGTTTACATAACATTCTAACATTCGATTTTTGAATGTTCGGTTTCAAATTTTACGATTACATTTGAAAATATTAGTTTAGAAAAATTCGAATTTATATATTTGTAATAGTATTTCTAATGCTTTCTTTAAATGTAATATTCAAATTATGCAATATTCGAATTCGAAAAATTTGAATTTATATGTTTGTAATAGTATTTCTAATGCTTTCTTTAAATGTAATATTAGAATTATGCAATATTTGATCGAAATAGAAACATTCGCATTGATATATTTGTATCTATTTATGCATAGAACAACAATGTATGCCAATACTCTTAACATAAGAGACTAAGTATCATGCATAAACCTATAGATAGGTAAAAAGTCCCTTTTTAAAGGAGTCCTTTATCAAGTATAATCGTCGTAGTGACCTGTATAATATCAGGTATTATGCAAAGAGCTCCAAATAACTGTTTACTTAGTCCCAAGTAAGTAAAGTATTTAGCTTATTTTCTCCAACGGATAATGTTGTTGCTACGTAGCAGCTGAATCAATGCACTGCGTTTCTGTTGCCTCCTTCTGTGCTTATGGAACTGGAAGAAGATCCGGACAACTTCTGTGGGCAAGGTTCGCAAGGCGAGGAAGTCTCCCAAAACTCTCCTACAGGAAATGTTCCAGAGTAAAACCAACTTCTTAGTACTGTTCCAAGTAGCTTGTCTGTGCTGTCTCAGCTCCGCCACAATGGGTATGGTAATTCCTTGTCTACTCTGAGGTTCTGACGTCAGTGGGTCAATACACCTGTGATAGGCTCAGGAGGAGGGTATGTATAATCTGTAACCGGCAAGAGGCTCTGATGAAATGTGTCAGATGTTATTTTGTATGTTCCTGATATCACACATCTGAATAAAAAGAACTTTCTTTGTTCATCAAGTACGGGTCTTCTGTGGCTTTCTTTGCGTTGGATAATTATTTGTATCTATTATGTATCAATTTACTAGATTCCCTACCACATGAACTATTGAACTTCTGAATAGTATTTGTTAAATAGAATGTTAAATTTGAAATTTCGAATGTGGACATTCCATCTAATTATAAACATTCGAATTCGAAAGTGACATTCAAAAACTGTAAATAGCATTCGATTATAGAATTTTTAAGAATATTCGTTTGTATCAACATTCGTATTTGTAATTTGAATTTCGGTAATAACATTCGTTCTAACATTCAAATTCCGAAATTTACACATTCGCTCATCCCTATACATGAGACAACATCAATAAATATGACTTATTACAATTTATTTCTACATTAAAACACTTGCATTATTTGCAAGTTTTATAGTTTCAATAGAAAATAGGTCTCAAAAAGAACAATTTTCCTCTTTTACATCTAGTTGAGCTGGGTGTAATATTTCTCAATGTATCAACAGCCTCCGACAGTGTATTAACGGTTTGCGTTTTCATTGGAAACCTGGTATAATTTATTGATTAACGGCTTCTATTACTTTCTATGGCTGCCGATATTGAGGTATAACGCGCCACTGGAAACAGTCGATAAACAAAATTGCTTCCGACAGCATATTTATCGGTTTGCGAGCGCACGCAAACGGAATTACGGCTCAACGGAACCGAGCTCTATATTGTATATTAGGCGCACTTACTCTGTAGTGATACAGAATCTATCTTTGTTTTGGGGATTTTACATTTGGGCGTATACGTTATTTTTTTATCGCTCATGCACCAGTCTAGAGCACATTAACATCTGCATGTTAGAGTGGATGTGTTAAACCCCTCACAAAATAGACATCTATGGGGGTGTACAGCAAAATTTATGTTGGATATTGCTAGAGCGCTAAGCTGACGATGTCAAGGGTGGAGTTCATTATGTAGTTCTGTGCTATACTATTAATAATACTGGTTTACTTCAGGTCTCAAGAAGCGCTAAATTTGACAGTGGTATTTTGGATTGTGCTTGAAAGCAATGCTTAAAGGGATACTATCACCAAATTTTGTCTTTCATGATTCAGATAGAGCAGGCAATTTTAAGCAACTTTCTAATTTACTCCTATTATCAATTTTTATTCATTCTCTTGCTATCTTTATTTAAAAAGCAGGAATGAGCCGGCCTATCTTTAGTTCAGCACCTGGGTAGCGCTTGCTGATTGGTGGCTAAATGTAGCCACCAATCAGCAGCGCAACTCAGTGTGCTGAAAACAAAATGTGCCGGCTCCAATCCTTAGATTCCTGCTTTTTCAAATAAAGATAGCAAAAGGTTTGAGGAAAAATTAATGATAGGCTTAAATGAGAAAGTTGCTTAAAATTGCATGCTCTATCTGAATCATGAAATAAAAAAAAATGGGTTTATTATCTCTTTAACTCACTACTTCAAATAGAAGCATAATCCACAAGTTAATGGCGCTTCCTGCACAATTGCAAGTATAAGGGGGGGGGGGCTAAAAGAGTTTTGGCCATGTTTAGAAGATCTGAATAAAACTTGCTACCATCCATCTGTTGCAAGATTGAGCATTATTCTTAGAGCGAGACAAAGAACAAGATAACGCACAACTTTTAATCTTGCCCAATGTACATAACAATAGACAATGCACTGTGAATCTTATCACTTAGCATCCACGTTGCTAAAAGCTTTCATGAAAGAATTTCAAAGTAAATTATTGGAGATGTTGGCTGTATTAGGAACTAATTGTAAAAATCCATTGTGCATCATAATCTGAAAATCAAGTGTGTTCATGCATTAAAAAGTTAATATTGTTTTGATATGATAATGCTTAAGTCATGGTACATATGAAAAATACTTTAAATAGATGTGGTGTTTTCTTTTTAATATAGTTTAATTATAATTAGTCTCTAATTTTACAAAGTTCATTTTAAGGACTATTTAAGTGTTAATAATGTTAAAGTGATTTATTCTTTGCCAAGAGGAATTTTCTGCTGGGGACAATAAAATACTTTGTGATCTCTCTGTAGATCTGACTTTAAATAACACGAAGGTTCATTGTCTCTGTACTTTTGTCCCTTAATTCATAGCAAAAACCCAGCTGTATGCATATGTTAAGAAAGCATGGGATTTATACATTTGGTTGTAGCACGCTAGAAAATCCATAGGACAAATAAACCTATAAGAAGTATCCCATGGGTGATCCCTAGAAATCAAGTTAAAAAGTCATCAAGGTCAAAATGAAACTTAAAAATATTAAAAAAAACTTCCCAAATTTCAAATTTACTTTGTTTCCTTGGTATGCTTTGGTGAAGAGCATACCTAGGTAGGCTCAAGAGTGCACATGTTTCAGAAACACTATATGCCAGTATTGTTTGCAGAGTTTTACACTGTTGCAAAATGCTGCTGCCATCTAGTGTTTGTTAAAAACATTGGCGGAAACTTGTAGGGCTAGATTACAAGTGGCAAGCTAATGTTAGCACGGGACGCGTTAAGAAATATCAGGACCGCGCTAACATGCATATTACAAGTTGAAAGTAAACGATTGTGCTCAAGTGATAGGAAAAACTGTGCTTGAAGAATTAGCATAACTGAAGACCTAGTGTAAACTGTAAGGTTTATTTTTTTTTAAATCAAAAATATATGTAAAAATATATGTAAATAAACTATTAAACGCATATATACACCATACAAATATTAATAGTATATACAGTATATATATATATACACGTGTGTGTGTATATATATATATATATATATATATATATATATATATGCGTGTGTATGTATATAAGTGTGTATGTATATAAATGTGTATATTATGTGTTTATATGTGTAAATATGTATATACATCACCCCAACCCCCATCCCCCTGTATCATGTGACAGCCAGCCGCCAATCACAAGATGCATATATTTACAGTATATACGGTGCGCTCTTGCACATGTTGATACTGGAAGTAAACAGGAAAGTTTTTCAAAATCATATACTCTATCTGAATCATGAAAGTTTAATTTTGACTTTAGTGTCCCTTTAAAGGAATGGGAATTAGAGTATTTTCAATAAAACAGTCAGTTAACATACATGAAAAACCAAGTTTTGTCTATAACTATTGTCTAATAGCTAGGTAAGGGCTATGGCAATAACATCCCAGATTTGGTCCTCAAACCCAGCAGAGACGTGGCACATTTTATGTCTACTAAAATGGCAGGCACACACTACATTACATAACATACTTTTTCACAATAATATGTAATATTTTAGTATTGTGTAATATGGACAGTTGGTAGGTCATGTAACATAATCAGGTGTTGGGGTTATTTGCAATGGGGACTCACAAAGGATGGGGCTGGATTTTACAAGGGGAGTTAATGAAGAATTGAATCACGTCGGGGTTCTTAAAGGTGTGGGTTCATGTAGGACAGTTTAAAGCTGAAGGGATTTTGCCATTGGTAGGATTGTACATTACAGTGGATGTTAGGTTGGTATTGTAGTGGGAACTGGTAGTTCATAGGGCTAATAACTGGGGGGGGGGAGGGGCTCGGTCACATAAATGATCAATGGCAGTGTGGACCCAGTCTCACATATGGTTAATACAGCCTTATGGGACCTGGTAAGGTTTTATTGCTTTGGGAGAGATCATGGTTAGAGATATAGTATTGTAACATATATACCCAATTAGATGTCAGTGCTATAGGGGCCACAGGTAACAGTTCCATATCTGGCTGGTCATAACCAGCAGCCATAAATACCTGCTACATTTGGCAGACTTGCACAAAAAGCACGCTATCCGTGAAAATGCTGAGATCTGTCCTTATATGGATGCTAAAATGCAGCCACTACACAAAATAGCTTTTGCTACTTGTTTGTGCAGGGGCTTTATTTCAGTGACAAAACCCAGACCTAGCCTTGTGCTATCTTAATTAACTTATTATTTTTTTTTATTTCTGGAACAGATATTGTGGCATTTGAAGCAAATAAGTATAAGTTAGTATTATATATTTAAATTAAAACAAATAAATTATATTTTAATACTATACAAAGGTAAGTGTAATGACCTATCACAATGCTGCACATAATCCTGCCTTACTAGTAACAGATAGCATCATACCTAAAATTTAAATACCACTAATTAGACATTTTAATACTATTTTTTTAATACTCTGTCATCACATCCATCCACTATAGTATCTATTTGATAACATGGACGGAACTGTGGGTTAACTGTGGGATCTCAGACTGTAGAAAAGATGAGTAGAAAACAATAATCAAGTTTAGCTGCTCTGCACAGACTGTAGGGAACTTCTGCTGCTTCACTTATGGTTAAGTATAAAGTGGTAGGGATGTAGTAGATGATGAGAAAGGTAAAAGATACTTTAGCACTGAAGACATTAGGAAATAAACATAAAAAATAGATATGTATCTCACAGTTTCTTGAATTTATTCGCTTAGATACTAACTAATTCACTTTAACTACCCTTAAAGGGACATTAAACACTTTGAGATGGTAATATAATATGATAAATTGTATATAATAAAACAACTCTGCAATATACTTTCATTATTTATTTTGTCCTCTTTGCCTGTAATTCCATTCTGAAATTGTGAGCTTTTCAGTTCCTGTTAGAAATGGAAGTGCAGAACACTGTTAAATCCAGCACAACCATTGGCTGCACACTCTAGTGACCTATTTATAACTGACCCTAATTGGCCACAGCAAAGAAGGCAACACAAGTTACAACATGGCAGCTCCCAGTGTTTTATAGACACTAAAACTTTACATTTATTTTGTCACTTTTTAAACAACTAATGAAACTTTAAAAAATACATCTACATGTTAGTCATGGACTAATCTTTTCTTTGAATGCATCATTCTATCTAGCATGTATTTAGTGTTTAATGTCACTTTAATACATTCACAATAACACTTTGCACTTTGACAATCATACAAATGTAAGATTATTAATCAGGGGGATTAAACAGTAGAAAAAAATACCGAAAAGAAGAAATATCCAACTGATGCAGAACCGGATTTAGATACTCCTCCATTGCATCAACAATTTCATGGAAAGCTGTTGACATCTTCTTCTCATCTTCATCTTCTGTATTTGTTAAAAAAATCTGAACAAAAAAAAAATAATTATAATAGTTACGGAACACTAGGGATAAATATGAGAACATATCATACAATTAGATACTCAACCTATATAATCTCAGTGTTCATGGTCATATTGATTCAACCATAATCAAGAAAAAATAGAAAAAGTATGTGACGTTTATACCATTTATAATTTTAGTTTTAAGTTATCAAGTTTACTTAAAAATATCAGAGATGGGTTAAAATAATACTGAACAAACAAATCTGCTGATTTACTTTTAATATTATCTTTATGATTTAGTTGAATGTCTTTGAAACATATTAAGAGATTTACATGTTAAGATGAATGTGGTTGGATGTGGGTTCAGTGAGATTCTTGTTGACAATAGTATATATTTTGGTGGTAAGATTTCTTTCTTTTTATTTTTTAGTGGCTAGATCTTGTTTATATTTTTGATTATGGTTTATAAATTTTTCTATTCCTGATTTGCTTTTAAAGTGTGGTATATTTTGCTGATATGATACCATTTTGTCACAGTGGGAAATTAAAAAAAAAATATATCAGCACTAAATTCCATTAGTTTGTAGAAAGCTTTTGCTTCATTGTACATCATAATAATTTAGCAATTATGCATTAATTACTTATATTAGTACAGCATTTTGTGACAAAAACACCCCTCTACTTGTGATTTTACCCCAGGAACAGCTTAAGCAAACAGTCTTCACAGCAGAAAAGTACTCAACAGACACTGGATTTAAAGGGACAGTCTAGTATAAATTAAACTTTCATTATTCAGAAAGGACTTTTAATTTTAATCATCTTTCCAATTTACTTTTATCATCAAATTTGCTTTTTTCTCTTGGTATTCTTAGTTTAAACTAAACATAGGTAGGCTCATATGCTAATTTCTAAGCCTTTGAGGGCTGCCTCTTATCACAGGCTTTTTAAATCTCTTTTCAACACAAAGAGACAGAAAGTACATGTGGGCCATATAGATAACACTGTGTTCAGGCACAGGGGGTTATTTAAGATCTAGCACAAAACAATGCTAAATTTAAGACAATAGATAATAAACAGTCACAGTCATGTGATCAGGGGGCTGGAAGAAGGTTCCTAGATACACGGTAATCACAGAGGTAAAAAGTATATTAATATAAACGTGTTGGTTATGCAAAACTGGGGAATGGGTAATAAAGGGATTATCTATCTTTTAAAACAATACAAATTCTATGGTAGACTGTCCCTTTAAATGTAAAAGCCGTGGCCTGTTTACTTACAGACAATTTGCAGGTATACAGTGTTAACATGAACAAAAACAAAAATAAATCCTTGCACAATGGCGCTTACTAAACAGAATAAAGCATTCCTCACTAAAGTTGTGTGGCTTTTCCATACAACGGCAAAATTACAAACAGATTTCAAAACTTACAGGCCTAGAACTTATAGACAGCAGCACAGCTTCAGCATATATTTTGTCTTTCGCACACAGATTCTAACTAGCAGCCCCAACGCACACTATTTAACAAGAGCTAATTGACATTTAATTAGTCCTGGGTGAGAAAACCTTAGCTTGTAGGGAAAACCTGAAAAGGATTTCTCAACTGCAATTATTTGCCACATACAAACTGTGGAGTGGAATACTGGCCAATACACAATTGTATACTACATTTTTTAACCACGTCATGCTGTCCTAATAGCGCTGAGCTTTAACTCTGTTAGGCCGGCATGTAACATCCTACCTTATATGGCATTCTACACCCTCCTCCTTTTAGTAAATGGAAAATCAGACTGGGTGCATGCATAGCATCGTAGGCTGCTTCCCATGATCTGATCCTGACCTTGAAATCACGTGATTGCATCAATGGTCATATGATTTAGTTTCCGTTCCAATGTTAAAGGGACACTGAACCCAAAATTTTTCTTTCGGGATTCAGATAGAGCATGCAATTTTAAGCAACTTTCTAATTTACTCCTATATTATCAATTTTTCTTCGTTCACTTGCTATCGTTATTTGAAAAAGAAGGCATCTAAGCTTCTTTTTTGGTTCAGTACTCTGGACAGCACTTTTTTATTGGTGGATGAATTTATCCACCAATTAGCAAGAATATAACCCAAGTTATTCACCAAAAATGGGCCGTAATCTAAACTTACATTCTTACATTTCAAATAAAGATACCAAGAGAATGAAGAAAATGTGATAATAGGAGTAAATTAGAAAGTTGCTTAAAATTAAATGCTCTATCTGAATCACGAAAAAAAAATTTTTGGGTTCAGTGTCCCTTTAAACACTTGCCCCAGACAAGAAGGGATAAATACCACCAACATTCCATAATTTTGGGGAAACATACTGGTATACCCCGCTCATACAGCGGGTTAGGGACCAGTGCCCCCGCTGTAAAGTGAAAACCGCCTTAAAGTGAGTCGAGGCATTTTTCACTTGCCAGTGTGTTTAAAAGCTTAAAAACCATATGAAAAAAACAAAGGTTGTCTGCTCCTATTGAAATGATTGGCTGTACATTTGTGCTTACCTTGAATAGTACAGATACGAATCTCATATGCCTCCTTCATCTCATATGTCTATACCATACCATACCATAACCTAATGTACTCTACTGTACCTGTACTGTATATGCCAGATCCTTATTTTATGTAGAGATCTGACACCATGCCATACAGTACTAAAGTAGGTTATGTTTTATGGTATGGTATAGGCATATGAGATGAAGTAGGCATATTAAATGCTTACCTGTACTATTCAAGGTAAGCACAAAGGTATTATAACAATAATATACAGTACAGTACATATACAGTAACACTGCATATACTGGTACCTGTACCTTTAATGGCCAACAAATACTGTAGTGCTTGTGAAGAACTTGTGTGTACAGTACTAATGCACTTACCAAATTATCCTGTACAGTACAATACTGTACTGCACAGTTTTAGCAACCCCAACAGAGTCTTACCAGCGTACACTGTAATAACTTTGAAACCGCATGCAATTTATATCCTAACTCGCCATCAATGTTAAAGTGCCGCGCTGTGAAACTACTTCCGGGTTTGCGGCGCCGTATTAGCGAATCGCCGTAAAGTGGGGTATACCTGTATACTCTTTGTACACAATCTCATAAGCTCTGTCACACATTGAAGACATTTTATGCATTTTATATGCACACATATTTAACAATATCTTTTCACAAAATAATTATGTACAGTATAATTAATAAAGTGAAAATTAAATATTACCATTCCAGCATTTATGTTGACGTCTTGCGTTTTTTCATGTGAGTGATTCTGTTTGTTAAAACTTAGTTGATTGTCTTTTTTAAGGAGCAGGTACATTATATCATGTTTGAACAGTTCCATTCTCTCCAGCAAGTTCATAAACATTTGAGGACTGACCGCGCATCTGACGACTTTTGCTCGCACTGATTGAATGGAGAAAATTATTTGTTCCATAAGGCAAATTTAAAATGTTATTTGATTATTGTGATTCAATTTACAATATTTTATATATATATATACAAAAGTGTTAGAACATTTTATAATTGCTTGCATATAACTTTCAGGATTCAGGATAACTTTATAACTTTTTGCTTGCAATTAAACTTTCAGGATTCAGAAAAAGCACACAATTTTAAGAATTTTTCACATTTACTTCCATTATCAAACTGTGCATAATCTTTTTATATGCACAGTTTTTCAGGCACCAGTTCCTACTGAGTATATGCACAAGCTCACAGAGTACACATATACTAGTCTGTGATTGGCTGTTGTCTGTCACATGATACAGGGGGCTGGCAAATAGGAGTAAAAAAATAAATTTGTTAGAAAACAATCTACTGCTTTTGTGAAATTCAGAGTAAGGGCTAGATTTATCAAGCAGTGAATGCTGCAATCTACCCCTGAAGTCCTCTTGAAACGAGCGGGCTTAAGACCGTTGCTCCTTAACTCATCCGCCACCACTGAGGTGACGGGCAGCAATCATCACAATCAGATACGATCAGGATGATTGACACCCCCTGCTAGCGGCCGATTGGCCACGAATGTGCAGGGGTCGGCATTGCACAAGCATTTCACCAGAAATGCTTATGCAATGTTAAATACAGACAGCGTATGCTGTCGGCATTTAGCGAAGTCCGTCCGACATTTGATAAATCTACCCCTAAGTGTTATTGCATTGTCTTTTTATTGTGCACTTGTTAATTATGCAATTATACTGTATTTAGTGGTCCTTTAACTCCTGCAAAGGGATTAGTCAGCTCCATAGCAGCAAAGTAGTACTGGGACCTAGCTGAAAATATCTGGTGAGCCAATAATGAGAAAAATGTGTGTAGCTACCAATCACTAGCTAGCTCCTAGTAGTTTAAGATGTGTACATATTGTTTTTTTTTTTTTTAATTTAATAACAGAAGTAAATGTAAACGTCTTAAAAATACATATTTTATATCTGAATTATAAAAGTTTAATTTTGAATTTCTATCACTTTAAAGGGACATTAAACACTTTGAGATGGTAATGTAAAATGATAAATTGTACATATAAAAAACTCTACAATATACTGTCATGATTTATTTTGTCTCCTTATCTTTTAATTCCATTCTAAAATTGTGAGCATTTCAGTTCCTGTTAGAAATGCATGTGCAGAACACTCTTGTATTCCACACTATAGTAACCTATATATATCTGGCCACAGCAGACAAGGTAACCTAAGTTACAACATGGCAGCTCCCATTGTTTTATAGACACTATTTTGTCACTATTTAAACAACTAATTAAACTTAAGAAAATACATCTATATGTTATTCTCAGACTAATCTTTTCTTTTACTGCATCATTCTATCTACATTTACTTAGGGCCAGCTGACGAGTGGAGCTCTATTTATCACTCCAGCGCTAACTCCGCTAGAAGTAAGTTTTTTTGCGTGCATCAGGAAGCGCTCGTATTATAAAGTTCAAAGTAAAAAATTTTGCTCAAGCGCTAACCCAACGCACCAAAAAGCCAAACTTTGAATTTTGCAACTACAATAACGTATTCCCCCATAGACTTCAATGGAGCAAGAAAAGTGGAAAAAAACTAACATCCTACTCGCACGCAAACCCGCATTTTCTCAAGGGCGCTAACCCAACATGAAAATATTGACATTTCACATTCCAATGTTCTTTACATAGAAAATGTTCTATTGATTCCTAAATAGATATTTCTATATATGTATCTGATGTTTATATATGTATCTGATGTTTTTTTGGTGCAATATATATATATATATATATATATATATATATATGTATGTATGTATATATATATATATACACAGGTGGCCCTCGTTTTACAACGGTTCAATTTACACCGTTTCAGAATAACAACCTTTTTTTCCAGTCATGTGACTGCTAATGAAAAGCATTGAGAAGCAGTGCATTAATTAAAATAGCCAGTAGGTGGAGCTGTCCGCTTGTGTTGCAGCAAAGTCAATCAAGCTGAAATTAATCAGTTTAACCAGACCTGAGCTATTGAGCAGATTTCAAAGGAACAAGATCTTCCTGTCTATAAATCAGTCCAGATTGGAATGCATAGAAAGAACTGTTTGCAGAAAAATGCAAGTGAAGTCTGTGTTGTGTGATTATTTTATTAGGTTTATAATGCTGTTTATCAAATGTTTTTGTTCATTTAACTTAGTTAAATTATATATTCTGTGTTGTGTGATTATTTTATTAGGTTTATAATGCTGTTTAGCATTTAAAGTCTTCATTTCAAAGCTTTAAAAATAATGTATTATGTGTTACTTATGACAATTTTGAGAGGGGCCTGGAACATATCTCCCTCACTTCCCATTGACTTACATTATAAACTGGGTTTCAATTTACAACGGTTTCGATTTACAACCATTCCTTCTGGAACCTAACCCCGGCGTAAACTGAGGGCTACCTGTATATATATATATATATATATATATATATATATATATACCGTGTATATATATATATACTGTGTATATATATATATATATATATATATATATATATATATATATATATATACAGTATAAATATAGGTACAGATATATATAGGAATATCTATTTAAAAATACATAGAAAATATTTCCCTATGTGAAAAACATTGGAATGTGAAATATTTACAGTAAATACACAGGTAAACACTTTATTAAATAAGAATATTGCATAAATATGTTTTTACATGTTTTTAGCTACCTAACTGCAAAGAGCTCCAATGCACTTATATATTTTTCTTTATGTGTGTACATATGTATTTACATCTGGAAATACATATATATACACATATAAATACATATGTACACATATATATATATATATATATATATATATATATATATATATACTGTATATATATATATATATATATATATACACTGCTCAAAAAATAAAGGGAACACTTAAAAAACACAATGTAACTCCAAGTCAATCACACTTCTGTGAAATCAAACTGTCCACTTAGGAAGCAACACTGAGTGACGATACATTTCACATGTTGTTGTGCAAATGGGATAGACAACAGGTGGAAATTATAGGCAATTAGCAAGACACCCCCAATAAATGAGTGGTTCTGCAGGTGGTGACCACAGACCACTTCTCAGTTCCTATGCTTTCTGGCTGATGTTTTGGTCACTTTTGAATGCTGGCGGTGCTTTCACTCTAGTGGTAGCATGAGACGGAGTCTACAACCCACACAAGTGGCTCAGGTAGTGCAGCTCATCCAGGATGGCACATCAATGCGAGCTGTGGCAAGAAGGATTGCTGTGTCTGTCAGCGTAGTGTCCAGAGCATGGAGGCACTACTAGGAGAAAGGCCAGTACATCAGGAGACGTGGAGGAGGCCATAGGAGGTCAACAACCCAGCAGCAGGACCGCAACCTCCGCCTTTGTGCAAGGAGGAACAGGAGGAGCACTGCCAGAGCACTGCAAAATGACCTCCAGCAGACCACAAATGTGCATGTGTCTGCTCAAATGGTCAGAAACAGACTCCATGAGGGTGGTATTAGGGCCCGACGTCCACAGGTGGGGGTTGTGCTTACAGTCCAACACCGTGCAGGACGTTTGGCATTTGCCAGAGAACACCAAGATTGGCAAATTCACCACTGGCGCCCTGTGCTCTTCACAGATGAAAGCAGGTTCACACTGAGCACATGTGACAGACGTGACTGAGTCTGGAGACGCCGTGGAGAACGTTCTGCTGCCTGCAACATCCTCCAGCATGACCGGTTTGGCAGTGGGTCAGTAATGGTGTGGGGTGGCATTTCTTTGGGGGGCCGCACAGCCCTCCATGTGCTCGCCAGAGGTAGCCTGACTGCCATTAGGTACCAAGATGAGATCCTCAGACCACTTGTGAGACCAAATGCTGGTGCGGTTGGCCCTGGGTTCCTCCTAATGCAAGACAATGATAGACCTCATGTGGCTGGAGTGTGTCAGAAGTTCCTGCAAGATGAAGGCATTGATGCTATGGACTGGCCCGCCCGTTCCCCAGACCTGAATCCAATTGAGCACCTCTGGGACATCATGTCTCGCTCCATCCACCAACGTCACGTTGCACCACAGACTGTCCAGGAGTTGGCAGATGCTTTAGTCCAGGTCTGGGAGGAGATCCCTCAGGAGATCATCTGCCACCTCATCAGGAGCATGCACAGGCATTGTAGGGAGGTCATACAGGCACGTGGAGGCCACACACACTACTTAGCCTCATTTTGACTTGTTTTAAGGACATTACATCAAAGTTGGATCAGCCTGTAGTGTGTTTTTCCACTTTAATTTTGAGTGCGACTCCAAATCCAGAACTCCATGGGTTGAAACATTTGATTTCCATTTTTTAATTTTTGTGTGATTTTGTTGTCAGCACATTCACCTATGTAAAGAACAAAGTACTTCATTAGAATATTTAATTCATTCAGATCTAGGATGTGTTATTTTAGTGTTCCCTTTATTTTTTGGAGCAGTGTATATATATATATATATATATATATATATATACACACACACATACATGCATATACATATTTAAACTTGTATATGTATGTATCTCTATTTTAAAGCCTTTTCCTTGGCTTTTTTTTCTAACACCTGAGACCTCATCTTTTTGAGCCCTTATATATTTTTTGTGCAATATTTTTGGAAATTATGTTTTGTCAGATAGTGTTATTATGAGTGTAAGTGTACTTTGTAATGTATTGTTGATGTGTTTCGTGTCATTTTTTGTTTTGCAAAATAGTTAACCAGAGCTCTGAGGTTGCAGTATTCATTGTAGTGTAAATCACGATTGTGCGCGTTCACATTTACTTTCAACTTGTAATACAAGCGAAACTTCTGACGCGTACACAGACACGGTAAACCCGATATCGCTTGCACGTAACTGTTAGCGCGTCACTCGTAATCTGGCCCTTAGTGTTTAATGTCCCTTTAATAAGTAATCTATTGCTTTCATAGTACAATTTTATGAAACCAATTCTACAATGTAAAACTTTCATGTAACAACTTACAGTTTTTTTGCGGTTGACTTGTTTTTCCTTTCTGTACAGGGTTTACTTTTGAATTTTCAAGAAAAGCACCATACAGAAAACTTCTGTTTGCATGTAGAAAACAAAAGAGAAAGAACAAATATTATGTATACTCAATAATATTAATATTATTTTGCTGATATTAACTGTAAGATACAAAGCATTAAGCCATCCAGCTCATATTAAAGGGACAGTCAACTCCAAAATTGTTATTGTTTAAAAAGTTAGATAATCCCTTTATTACCCATTCCCCAGTTCTGCACAGCCAACATTGTTATATTAATATACTTTTAACCTCTGAGATTACCTTGTATATACGCCTATTTTGACAGCCCCCTGATCACATGACTTTTTAGTTATTATCTATTGACTTGCATTTAACCAATTAGTCCTGTGAGCACAATGTTATTTGTATGGCCCACATGAACTAGCAGTCTCTTGTTGTGAAAAGCTAATACAAAAAGTATGTGATAAGAGGTTGTCTGTAGTGGCTTAGAAACAGGCAGAAATCTAGAGGTTTAAAGGTTATAAAGTATATTAATATAATAATGTTGGTTGTGCAAAGCTGGGAAATGTGTAGTAAAGGCGTTATCTATCCTTTTAAACAATAACAATTTGGGCGTTGATTATCCCTTTAAGTGTTTTTGGCTCCTGTCTTGCATGCATGAAAAACAAGCTGGGGGTTAAAGAGACAGTAAAGTCAAAATGAACTTTCAGATTCAGATAGAACATACAATTTCAAAGAGCTTCCCAATGTACTTCTATTATCTAATTGGCTTCTTTATCTTGGTATCCTTTGTTGAAAAGCATACCTAGGTAGGCTCAGGATCAACAATGAACTACTGGGACCTAGCTGCTGTGGCTGCATATATAAGTATCTTGCATTGGCTCACCAAATGTGTTTAGCTAGCTCCCAGCAGTGCATTGCCGCTTTTGCAACAAAAGGATACCAAAAGAATGAAGCAAATTTGGAAAGTTGCTTAAACTTGTATGCTCTGTCTGGATCTTGAATTAAAAAATAAGGGCTTTTTGTACCTTTAAGACTTAGAAATTGAGCAAAAAAGTTGAATCCAAAACTGATAGCTATTAACTAACTCAGTATTAAATATGTACAAATTATTGTTTCATCTTCCTTTAACATAAATAGAATCCAAAAACAACCTTCCACTGCTGTACTGGCAAGCGCAAAATGAAAATTCAACAGCTTCGTAAAGTGCCGGATAGCATTATTTATTTACCAGCTATTGGATGACCAAAAATTATTAATACCAGCTATGTAAACCTAGCCTTGTTATAAGACCACAGACATAATACCAGATAATAATATAACATGAATTATCTTTAATAGTACACATCATTGCTTTAATCCTATGAACTGTTTTATTTATATAACATTTCATTTCTGGGAAAATTAATTTACATTTATATGTATATAAAGCAGGGGTGTCAAATTGGTGGCCCTTGGGCCTCATGCGGCCCACGACCTAATGTTTTGCGGCCCACAACACCTCCATGAAAAATAATAATTATAATATGCTTATTATTGAAAGAGCGGGCACGCTAACTGTTAGGGTTGCATGCAACCTCCATTCAGCTCTCCATTACAATTAATGTATCCCTTTGTTCCGGCATTGCGATTTACTTGTTGTATAGTGAGCAGCTGCGCTACGGTAGCTAGACCATTAAAACCTCAAACTTTAATAAGCCTCATTGTTATATATAAAAAAAAAAAAAAGATAAACACGGATAAGTGCATAACGATTTATTTGGCATATGCAGCATTTCTTTCTATGTGTTCATTACTATGGCAGTACTGATTTCACGCATCATTTTTGCCCATTCCTTTCCATAATTTTCTCTTTAACTAAAATCAAACACTTTATATTTGATAAATAAATATAATAAATATTTTATATATATATATATTTTATCTGGGAGAGCGTGTGTCACCTTCGTAAAAGCATTAGAGCACATTTCATGAAGCCAGAGTAAGTTAATTAGGAGTTACAGAACACAATCTTTTGAAATGTATACAGTTATAGCTGTATACACCACTGCTGTGTTAAGCAATGGTAAGATATGTAGGTAGCGTGTGGCCCACGTGAGTTGCACTTGTATGGAAAATGGCCCGCAACTCAAATGAGTTTTACACCCCTGATATTAAAGTGATGGTAAATTCATATGTATTGCAAAACATATTCCTAGATGCTCTTACTTTAACTAGCAGATCGATGTGCTTATATTTAAAAAATAAACTTTTTTTACTTTGTTATTCCGTTTTTATTAGGGTAACCGTACAGTCTAATAATCTGCCTCTCTCTATATTTTTCACAGGGGCAGCTGTGATTGACATCGGTTTTAGCCAATCATCAGCTCACCATGCGCCCCATGTGAAATCGGACCTGCACGCTCCCGTGCTCTCAACTCACTCATTGCTATGGACTGCGCATGCGCAATTCTTACGCTAACTGCGCATCTCTAAATGATAATACTCATTATTATTATTATTAGTATTATCATTTAGAGATGCGCAATTAGCGTAAGAATTGCGCATGCGCAGTCCATAGCAATGAGTGAGTTGAGAGCACGGGAACGTGCAGGTCCGATTTCACATGGGGCGCATGGTGAGCTGATGATTGGCTAAAACCGATGTCAATCACAGCTGCCCCTGTGAAAAATATAGAGAGAGGCAGATTATTAGACTGTACGGTTACCCTAATAAAAACGGAATAACAAAGTAAAAAAAGTTTATTTTTTAAATATAAGCACATCGATCTGCTAGTTAAAGTAAGAGCATCTAGAATATGTTTTGCAATACATACAAATTTACCATCACTTTAAGGATATTGAGCTAAGTACAATACTTTTAAATATCCTAAGTGGTAATTATTTACCTGTCTTCTGAATGCTGTAGGATGATTACATTGAAGTTGGGAGGAAGATCATTAAATATGTTGAGATGCTGGATGCTAATTTTAAAATTTTCCCATACCTAAACATAAAAAATTATGCTTAGCAAAATAGAAGATAAAAAAAATGTCCATATTATATATTACATGAACTTTATCCAAAACCTGTTGTAACTTTAATAGCAAAATAAGCGGTTAAGCATCTTTTTATTGGCTGTAGCATCAAATCTGTTGTTATAACCTAAGGTTTAATGGGACAGTAAACTTAAAAAATTATGTTATATAATTATGCATATAGTTAGTGACAGCTTTAAAAACCAAAAGATTTGAGAGATTTTTAGCTCTGGTCTCCTCTCCAGGCTCTTCTGATCCGGTCTTCTGATTGAAAAGGGGTTCATAGGCACGCTGTCTAATCACAGCTCACCCGATCGCGCTATCGAACTAAATGTAGCTCGCTCCCTCTTTTTTTTGAAGTTTACTGTCCCTTTAAAACACAGTGCAGAGTTTTCCTTTAGAAAGCAGAAAATCACCTTTGAAGTCTATGGGGATATTTGTGGATAATCATATGATAATCTTTTCCACAGGATTGTGATCGCCCACTTGCATAAAATGAATTGTTCAAGATTAATTTAAAAAAGTGCATTACCTTTGAAGTGGCAGAAAGTTTTTGCTCAATATTTTTTTGCAGATTAGTCATGGGATCACCTTTCTTTTGCAGAAGCTGGTGAAGATGAAAAAGTGATGCAAACTGTGAACTACTGGTATTACAACTAGCGGCACTCACAGCATCTTTCATTATCATAGAAGCTGAACTGCTCTAAAAAAAAATAACAAAATAAAAACAATTTTTTTTTATTATTTTTATTGAGAATTCAAAATATGATACACATAGAAGCACATCCTCCTATACATAGGAGCACATATTATTATTATTATCGGTTATTTGTAGAGCGCCAACAGATTCCGCAGCGCTAATAGCCGGTAAACTGTATATTAAAGGGACAGTCTAGTCAAAATTAAACTTTCATGATTCATATAGGGCATACAATTTTAACCCCTTAATGACAACTGACGTACCAGGTACGTCATGCATTAACAAGCAGTTAATGACAATGGACGTACCTGGTACGTCAGTTGTCTAACAGAGTGCTGGAAGTGATCACAATCACTTCCAGCAGCTCTGAGGGTATTGCAGTGATGCCTCGATATGGAGGCATCCTGCAATACCCCTTTACAAGACTCCGATGCAGAGAGAGCCACTCTGTGGCCCTCTCTGCACCGGTAGTGATGGTGCCGATGGTGCCTTTGGGAGGTGGGAGGAGGGAGCGTGTGCGCGCGTGCACGATGCGTGCGCGCGTGCACGATGCGCGCACGTGCACTGGTGTGCGTGTGCACGTGGGCGCGCGTGCACGTGCACATGCACACATTAGCCACACTGACACCAATGAAAAATGAAGGGGAAATTTTATTTTTATTTTTTTTTTACATTTAAAAGGATCTGGGAGGGGGAGGGGGTATTGTGGGGGGGCTGCTACACTACAGAAATAATTAAACATACAGATAAAAGTTAAAAATAAAATTAAAATAGTTTGGTTTGTGGGATCAAACTGGGTACTGGCAGACAGCTGCCAGTACCCAAGATGGCGGTAATTAGGTAGGGGAGAGGGTTAGAGAGCTGGAGGGGGGGATCAGGGAGGTTGGTGCTAAGGCAGGGGTCCATCACAACTAAAATATTTTATAATTTTTATTTAAAAAAAAAAAAAAACTCTTTTATTTAGTACTGGCAGACTTTCTGCCAGTACTTAAGATGGCGGTAACAATTGTGGGGTGGGGGAGGGAAGAGAGCTGTTTGGGAAGGATCAGGGAGTGGGATGTGTCAGGTGGGAGGCTGATCTCTAAAATTAACCCTGCAAGCTCCCTACAAGCTACCTAATTTAACCCCTTCACTGCTGGGCATAATTCACGTGTGGTGCGCAGCAGCATTTAGCGGCCTTCTAATTACCAAAAAGCAACGCCAAAGCCATATAAATCTGCTATTTCTGAACAAAGGGGATCCCAGAGAAGCTTTTACAACAATTTCTGCCATAATAGCATAAGCTGTTTGTAAATAATTTCAGTGAGAAACATAAAATTGTGAAAAATGTAAAGTTTTTTTTTTTATTTGCTCGCATTTGGCGGTGAAATGGTGGAATAAAATATACCAAAATGGGCCTAGATCAATACTTGGGGTTGTCTACTACACTACACTAAAGCTAAAATTAACCCTACAAGCTCCCTACAAGCTCCCTAATTAACCCCTTCACTCCTGGGCATAAAACATGTGTGGTGCGCAGCGGCATTTAGCGGCCTTCTAATTACCAAAAAGCAACCACAAAGCCATATAAGTCTGTTATTTCTGAAAAAGGGGATCCCAGAGAAGCATTTACAACCATTTGTGCCATAATTGCAGAAGCTGTTTGTAAATAATTTCAGTGGGAAACCTAAAGTTTGTGACAAAATTTGTGAAAAAGTGAACTTTTTTTTTTTTTTATCGCATTTGGCGGTGAAATGGTGGCATGAAATATACCAAAATGGGCCTAGATCAATACTTTGGGATGTCTTCTAAAACAAAATATATACATGTCAAGGGATATTCAGGTATTCCTGACAGATATCAGGGTTCCAAAGTAACTAGCGCTAATTTTGAAAAAAAGTGGTTTGGAAATAGCAAAGTGCTACTTGTATTTATTGCCCCATAAATTGCAAAAAAAAGCAAAGAACTTGTAAACATTGGGTATTTCTAAACTCAGGACAAAATTTATAAGCTATTTAGCATGGGTGTTTTTTGGTGATTGTAGATGTGTAACAGATTTTGGGGGTCAAAGTTAGAAAAAGTGTGTTTTTTTTCCATTTTTTCCTCATATTTTATAATTTTTTTTTAGTAAATTATAAGATATGATGAAAATAATGGTATCTTTAGAAAGTCCATTTAATGACGAGAAAAACGGTATATAATATGTGTGGGTACAGTAAACGAGTAAGAGGAAAATTACAGCTAAACACAAACACTGCAGAAATGTAAAAATAGCCATTGTCATTAAGGGTAAGAAAATTGAAAAATGGTCCGGTCATTAAGGGGTTAAACAACTTTCCAATTGACTTTAATCATTAAATTTGCTTTGTTCCCTTGGTGGTAGTTTTGAAAAGTTAAACCTAGGTAGGTTCAAACTGATTTCTAAACCGTTGAAAACCGCCTCTTAGCTCAGAGCATTTTGAAAGTTATTCCCAGTTAGACAGTACTAGTTCATGTGGGTCATACAGACAACATTGTGCTCATTCCAATGAAGTTATTTGAGAGTCTGCACTGATTGGCTAAACTGCCTGTCTGTCAAAAGCACTGAGATAAGGGGGGCAGTCTGCAGATGATTAGATACAAGGTAATCACAGAGGTAAATTATTATTATTATAACTGTGTTGGTTATGCAAAACTGGGGAATAGGTAATAAAGGAATTATCTATCGTTTTAAACAATAAAAATTCTGGTGTAGACTGTCCCTTTAATGTTACAGCACAAATGTATACTATAGTGCAAAACTAAGCAAACCTCAATTTTTTACATTAATTATAATTATTAGTATGAGAATACAACAGGTCTTACCCTTATAGGGCCAGTGGAGCGGTATTTAATGCTCCCGCTCTTGTGCTAACTTTGCTAGAAGTAAGCTCTTTTGCACGCGTCAGGTAGCGCTTGTATTACAAGTTGAAAATAAATAGTTTTGCTTGTGCGCTAACCCGATGTGCGCAAAAAGCCAGAAGAAAGGACAAATCTGTTGCATGCCAGAATAGTGAGTAGGAAGAAACATGCTTAAAACAATTAACACCATCCTCTGGGATGAAAAGTGGAAATGCAAAATAAATTATCTGTAATCCACGTAGACAGCCTACAATTCAGGATTTAAAGCCAGGTAAGCACTGTTATGTCTACTGGCGGAAAGAGCTGAAACTGGGTTCATTGAGAATCTTTAAAACCCAGAGGATTTTACAATATTTAGGAAACTTATCCTTATCTTGGGGCCAAGGCAGAATCTAAGATTCACACAAGGTGGTTAAAAAGTATATGCCACGGCTTTATTCCAGGTGTGAAGCTTGAAAATGTCAGGGTTTATAAGGCCAATGGGAGTTTAAAACCTAGTTTCATATATCAGAAGATATAGTGGTGGTAAAGCCTCACTTGTGTTCAGGGCATACAATCTTCAAATTTAGATGTAGGTGAGGTTGTAAAGCCCCCTCAATGATTGTAATGGAGGTGCCCAAAACCCTGATATTAATGTAAAAGAAGCTACTACTTTCATTTGTATTTTTGGTGGAGTATGGTAGGCAAATATTAGTATATGTAGGACTATGGCAATAAAATAATACCAAGCTCATTAGAGTCCAGACCTATCTGAGGGGGTCATTTATGGAGTTAGAAATGGTGCCTCGCAAAAGGATTCACTCATATTATGCCTTAAACTGTATAGGGCAGGTCACCTGATCACACATTTGAAAAGTTATTCTGTTTCATAAGAGTGTAGCCTAGATATTCTTGTAGTCATAGAGGCTGATTTATCAAGCTCCGTACGGAGCTTGTGGGCCCGTGTTTCTGGCGAGTCTTAAGACTCGCCAGAAACAGCAGTTATGAAGCAGCGCTCTACAGACCGCTGCTCCATAACCCTGTCCGCCTGCTCTGAGCAGGCGGACAGGAATCGCCACAATTCAACCCGATCGAGTACGATCGGGTTGATTGACACCTCCCTGCTGGCGGCCGATTGGCCGCGAGTCTGCAGGGGGCGGTGTTGCACCAGCAGCTCCTGTGAGCTGCTGGTACAATGCTGAATATGGAGAGCATGTTGCTCTCCGCATTCAGCGAGGTCTTGCAGACCGGATCCGCACTGTCGGATCAGGTCCACAAGACCTTTGATAAATAGGCCTCATAGTGTTATTGTCTATGGTCTATAATGCATCAACTTACCTGATAAAGAGCCAAGAACATAGCAGATGAAGTTGGATCAAACTGTCCAAGACAAGAACACATTTGAAGACTCGCAGTGGACAGTGTACTCAGGAGGTTGTTACTTATCGCAGTATTAATGGACTGCAGCAGAATCTCACTGGCTTGTGCAAGGTACTTCTGGGCAATTGCCCTTTTTCTCTGGGGAAAAAAAGAAATATCTTTTTGTCGGAAATTACACAATACTTTTGTTCTAAAGAATTTTGCTTTACAAAACCAATAATTATTTCAATTAAACTGTGTAATATTTTGTAGTATGTTATCCTTTCTTATTTTACAGCTCTGATAGATTTTGATTTACTGACAATAGAATTAAAAATGACTAGAAATAGAATTTGTGGGATGAATAAAATAAAATGTGCAAATTAAATGTAAAAAAATATGTGGTTTGGGTTATGCAATTCACAATGATTAGATTAAGGGACAGCTATAGTTAGTAGCAACAATTGGAGTGGACTGTCCCTTTTATCTTTTTTGTACCTGTAGAATGTAAGAATTTTATTTATTTACTCATGTTGACTGAATGTAATGAAGATATTGTATATATTTAACATTGTGGGCTAAACGTACTAAAGCTTTTGTTCTGTAGGCTGTTTCATAAAGATCCTATAGGTTTTCCCTGTGTGTATTAAAGGGACAGTAAAGTAAAAAAAAAAATTCATGATTTAAATAGGGCATGTAATTTTAAACAACTTTCCAATTTACTTTTATTACCAATTTTGCTTTGATCTCTTGGTATTCTTAGTTGAAAGCTAAATCTAGGAGGTTCATGTGCTAATTTCTTAGACCTTGAAGACTGCCTCTAATCTGAAAGCATTTTGACAGTTATTCACCACTAGAGGGCGTTATTTCATGTGTTTCACATAGATAACATTAAACTCAGGCACGTGAAGCTCCTAGGAGTCAGCACTGATTGGCTAAAAATGCAAGTCTGTCAAAAGAACTGAAATAAGGGGGCATTTTGCAGAGGCATAGATACAAGGTAATAACAGAGGTAAAAAGTATATTATTATAACTGTGTTGGTTATGCGAAATTGGGGAATGGGTAATAAAGGGATTATCTACCGTTTTAAACAACAAAAATTCTGGTGTTTTTAGTGTCCCTTTAATTAATCAAACCTTAATATTTCTTTAATATTTAGCATAAAAATCATGATATAGAAGTATATGCTAGATCATTGATTTTTTTTTTAAGGTTTTCAAGATGCAGAATATAAAAGTGTGCCACAAACAAACTTCAAAGTTTTGAGAAATACAATGTGAACAAATAAAGTATAAAAGGCACATTAATATTTACTAGAGATGTGCATGAATTTCTTTATAAATACACATTCATAACAAAAAAGGGATTTTTGTTTAGTTTTGACAAAACGAATATCCGAATGAATGCACCAATAAAACAGAAAATAAATAAATAATGTCCTGTTAGTATTCATTTGTTCCCTTCAATTTTTATTTGAGGGTTAATACTTTGTGTGCTGCAGAGAGTCCCTGGCAAGAAAAGGATTGTTTTAGCATGCTCTACAGTGCGCAAAAGGTAAGTATAAACTGCTACAGGTGAACTTTTCACCTGTAGTTTTGAACATTTACATTAGTTTTAACGAAAATTAAGTTTTAAACTAAACAAATATTGAATAGTATATTGGGGGAAAATGTATTGGCTGCACAAGTCTGATATTTACTAATATATATATATAATTATATTATTTTATTTGGACTTGTGTCTCACCCAAATCTTGAGCACTTAGTAATTAGAATAACAAAGAATCCTTATTGAGCTTGGTATTTAAAGGGGCAGTAAATACCTTGTAACTATAACACATTTCTGTTGTGTTGTTATAGAATAACATATAAATCAAATCTCAACAATTTCAAAGCAAATTATAATTTTGTTTGCAGCTACTGATAATCCGCCCACCATTTGCCTTAACTGTAGGAATGAATCTGGGGTTGAGTTTGCAGACAACAAGGCTAGCAATTGTCATAACGCTACTATAAAATACATTGTTTTGCAGTTCTTATATGTTAAAGTCAATTAAGTAATGATATGTAGGAAGATGAGCCTTAAAAAGTAAGCACAATGCATTTCAAGTTCTGAAAATAATAATTAAAAAAAAATAATTCAGAGCTAAATTACATTTAAAAAAGGGCAAAATAAATTAAAAAAATATATTGCAAAGTTGTTTTATTACACATCCTAAATTATGTTTGTCTGATGCAGTCATGCACAGTAGAGACTGCAATGCGAGACAAATATACTTGGCCATAACCCCTTAACGACCAGCGCCGTCTGCGAGGACGGTGCTGGTCGTTAAGCTCTGGGCCTCTCTCTGCCGCAATCTTGCTAAAAGTAGTGAAATTGCGCTATTTCTACATGCCCCATGAGTGGGGCAGTGCAGAAATAGACGGGCAGAGGTACCGATGCAGAGAGGGACACTCTGTGTCCCTCTTTGGATTTGGCAGCGGTGGTGCCGATCGATGGTGGCGTTGGAGGGTTAGGAGGGAGGCGGCTGGGCGGCCTATCGCTGGAGGGGGGCGGGAGTGGGTGGGACCACTACACCACAGAATTTTTTTTAGAGCGGTAGTGAGTGGGAAGGGGGGAGGAGGAGGTGGCTCTCATTTTGGCCAAGACTAGTAACTAAATATTTTATATAACAATCTCACAGTGTTTACTGTCCTATTATGTATACAACATGTTTTATAGCACATATTGTCTAATTACCTTTAGTTCCATAGTTTTTCTGCTTAATGTTTCTTGCTGTCTATTAGTGAGTTGTACAAAACCAGTAGACCACTCAAAGTCATCATTATCTTGTTCTGACATAACAGCTTTACTTTCATCCTATAAAAGAGAATTCTTTAAATTGAGCATTTCATAAAGCAAACTAAACCTGCATTTGTTGTTTCAATTAACATTGAGGGATTACCTTCTAGCTTCACAGCAAATGTATTCTAAATTAACCTTGAATACAAAATTCAACCAAAATATGTTGTGCGAGTAACTTAAAGGGACAGTAAAGTCAACATTAAGCTTAAATGGATTCGATAGAGCATAACAGTTAAAACAATTTCCAGTTTACATCTATAATCAAATTTGCTTTTTCTCTTGGTATCCTTTGTTAAAGAGTAACTTTAGGTGAACTCCGGAGCGTGCATGTGTTCTTAGCCATCTGGCAGTGGTGTTTAAAGAACTGTTATACGTAGTTACAAACACTGCCGCCATACAATGTCACAGACACTATACAGCAGCAGAGTTTGCAACTATGTATAACATTGCTTTGAACATTGTTGCAATAACTGCTGCCAGATGGCTAAAGACATGTGCATGCTTCTAAGCTCACCTAGGATTACTTTTTAACAAAGGATATCAAGGGAACTAAGCAAAATTTATAACAGAAGTTAAGTAGAAGGTTGTTTAATGTTTTGACCCTTGAAGGCCGCCTCTTATCTGAATGCATTTGACAGTTTTTCACAGCTAGAGGGCATTAGTTTGTGTGTTTCATATAAATAACATTCATGCATGTATAGTTAAGCGTCAGCACTAATTGCCTGAAATGCAAGTCTTTCAAAAGATCTGGGATAAGGAGGCAGTCAGCAGAAGCTTAGATACAAGGTTATTACAGAGATAAAAAGTATATTTCTATAACAGTGTTTGTTATGCAAAACTGAGGAATGGTAAATAAAGGGATTATCTATCTTTTTAAACAATAACATTTTTGGTGTTTACTATCCCTTAATGTAAAGTACCCAATGCCATGTATTACCTACATATAAAAAGTGTGAAAACAGAAAATTATCATACCAAAAATGTTTCATTCCAGTACATGTCATGACTAAGTGGATCAACTTTAACAGAGAGCACGTAGAGGCATTTTCCAGTATAATACAAACACTTTGCTTTCAGATCATTGCAGCCCATAGCAAGGGTCATTACACTGGCCAACTGAGAAAGGACTGTAGATCCCAAAATGTGTCCTAATGTTTTCCATTCCTGTAAGAAAAGTAACATTAAACAAAATAAAAATAAAGAAAGAAATTCACATAGCAATAACTGCAATTAATAGTGTACTATTTTATAATATATTGTGTGATAGCTGTATGTAGTTAGTATAACATAATTAATAATAATAATTAAAATCCCATCATTCAAGTTATGTACATGTTTCATTTTTCTAACCTTCTTTTTTATAATCATTTCTATTTCAACATTTGTTGTTAAAACTATACAACTATAAATTTGGTTGTGGTCAAAGGGACAGAAAGGTCAAAACTGAAATGTGTAGGATGGTATTCCAGTTTTAAAAAGAAGCTTTTGCAATATACTATATATATATAAAAGCTATTACTATTCTTCAGTGGCATATGCAAATATGCTGTGAGAGCCCCATGCACCAGCATTTAAACATTACACCTTCCTAAAGAGTCAGCAGTGGCTTTTATAACATAAATGAAGTCTTCACTGAAGCAATATACGCCACTATCAGCTCTCTGAACAGGCACAGTGTTTAAATCCTGACCCTCTAGTAACACGTAGCTTATGTGCTTATATTGCTGAAACAGTAATACATTTTACAAGAAGCATTTTTGTTAATGGATGCTTTAAATTTTAATTCAAATACAAAAAAATGTAAGTGATATACCTGTATTTTGTTTTTAATTTTTTCACTTGGTATATGTCTCTACACGAGTAAAGCAGTAAGCACATTAATGGCATACTATTTGATAAAAAGTAGGTGCTATTGCACCCTAGGTGCTCACCAGCAATCACAGACAGCTGCACAGCTTTCAGGGACTCAGGCAGTTAATCCCAGGCAAGGGAAAATTACAAAACAAAACTATTAACACAACACTGGCACTCTCTTGCAAGCACACAGCTAGATTAAAAGCAAAATGGAGTTAGTTACAGCACTTGGTCAAATGGTGATAGACCCAGAACCACAACAAGGGCTCTTCCTCCCTAACCTACAACCATGCAATGCATGCCTTCAACCAAACAGACTGAGATACAAACAAGGGTGACACCGGCCCTTTGTAATTTCCCTAAGCAAATACAAAACACAGAAATGGACTGCACTCTCAAACCCAGGGATGTTTTGCACAGTCATGGGATGTGTACCTGGTCCAGTTTGTGAGTGCAGTTCATTTTCGTGTTTTGTAATTGTCTAGGGAAATTACAAAGGGTCACCCTTGTTTGTCAGTCTTGTGGGGCTGTAGTTTAGGGACCAAGGGAGGGAGATACCTTTACGTGGTCCGACTCCTGGGCCTATCATCATTTGGCCAAATGCTGTAACTAACTCTTCCATTTTGCTTTAAATCTAGCTGTGTGCTTGTAAGAGAGTGCCAGACTTTCTATGTGTTTATATATATATATATATATATATATATATATATATATATATCTACACATACATATACACAATAAGGACCAGAGTTTATATCTTAAACAAACAAATAAACATTTTTTTTCATCAGAATATGTGTTCATTAAAAGATATTTTCATGGAAAAAATAATTTTAAGTAGACAAAGAAAGTTGCCCATTCTTTGCTTCTCATGTAGATGACAAAAATGAAAGAAAATATTGGTCCAGTAAATAAAAAGTTAAAGTTTGAAAATGTTTATTATAATAGAGATAGGCAAATTTCAAAATATAATATAAAACAAATAGGGTCTATATGCAACCTATTCGCATATTCACATACACATACTTAGTAAATAATAGCTTCATAGCAATATCATACCTGTTCTATTGAATTGTAATCTGGTGTGGATCTTACAAATTCTTCAACAGCTACACAGAGTTTTCCTTTACTTTTTTGTTCTTGTAGTTTCTCGCTTTCTTCAGTAATAATTAGTTGGATCATCTCCAAAGAGAGTTCACAAAACTTTAGCTTCATTTTAGCAATTGTCCTCATACTTGGCAAACTGATACCTCCTGCCTGTGACACACACAAAATAATGTTAGCAATGACTTAAAAAGGTTTTATTTTCTTCAATGGTTAGCCGAAATAAACCAAATGTTCTTCAGATGTATTGTGCTGGAAACAATTTATAGACTATTAAAAATGCTTTATAACAATATTGGCCAAGATTAAAGGGATGCTAAACTCAAAATGCAGTTACCCTAAAATAGGAAAACATGTAGCAATATATTTAATTTTCATTTTCCCTGCATGATACCTTTAAATATTGTGTTTTTTTTTCTAGTGAGGGTGGAGTGCACCAGTTTTCAGATCACTGACCAAAGTACATGCTACACAGTGTTTGCTTGTTAGGGAAGGATCTCCTTTGTATCAGTCTCTAATTGGCTACATTAAAGGAGATAATATATATATATATTCAAGAAGATTTAAAGGTATATTTCTCTGGACAACATAGCAATGTAAGCTTTAAAACAAAATGATGCTCATATTTGTATGAAAAATCTCTTGGAAAACAGTGCTTAACTGCTAAATATAATATGTAAGTAGAAAAGACTTTAAAGGAACATGAAATCCCAATTTTTTTAAGTGATTCAGATAGGGCATACAATTCTAAACAGCTTTCTATTTTACTTCTATTATCTAATTTTCTTCATTCTTTTTGTATCCTTTGTTGAAAAACATACCTAGCTAATCTCAGGAGCTGGGAGCTAGTAGCTGATTGGTGGCTGCACACATATGCATGTTGTCATTGGCTTACTGATGTTGTACGCTAGCTCCCAGTAGTGCATTACTGCTCCTTCAATAAAGGATACCAAAATAATTAATCAAAGTTGATAATAGAAGTAAATTGGAAAGTTGTTTAAAAACATAATTTATGCTTACCAGATAAATTCCTTTCCTTGCTGGCAGGGAGAGTCCATGACTTCATTCCTTACTGTTGGAAATACAACACCTGGCCACCAGGAGGAGGCAAAGACACCCCAGCCAAAGGCTTAAATATCCCTCCCACTTCCCCTATCACCCCAGTCATTCTGCAGAGGGAACAGGGAAAAGTAGGAGAAACATCAGGGTATAAAGGTGCCAGAAGAAATATTATAAAAAGGAAGCCGCCCAACAAAAATAAATTACGGGCGGGTCGTGGACTCTCCCTGCCAGGAAGGAAAATAATTTATCTGGTAAGCATATATCATGTTTTCCTTCCATAAGGCAGGGAGAGTTCACAACTTCATTCCTTACTGTTGGGAAAACTATACCCAAGCTCCAGAGGACACTGAAGGAATACCAGGAGGGAACAAAAGAGAGGCGGACCCTAGTCTGAGGGCACCACAGCCTGCAAAACTTTTCTCCTGAAAGCTGCTTCAGTCGAAGCAAACACATCAAACTTGTAAAATTTAGAAGAAGTGTGTAAGGATGACCAGGTAGCCACCTTACAAATCTGATCTATAGAGGCTTGGTTCTTAAAAGCCCAGGAGGAAGCCACTGCTCTAGTGGAATGAGCCGTGATCCTCTCAAGAGGCTGCTGTCCCGCCGTCTCATAAGCTAGGCGGATGACACTTCTCAACCAGAAAGACAGGGAAGACGTAGTGGCCTTCTGACCCCTATGTTTACCCGCATAGATGACAAACAAGGATGTTCAATTTTAAATATGAAGGAGGGTTCCTCCACTGGAAGAGGTTTAGAAACTGAAGTTTCCAACTCAGAAAGTTCACCCTCGGAAGCTACAGAGGTTAACTCATCCTTGGATAGCTGGGACATAGTAGCTAAATCAGACAAATATTTAGATGACTCTAGGTCAGGAGAAATATGTTTAACCTTTCCCTTACGTTTGCTAGAGGGAGGTAAGGCACTCGGACACCACCGATTGTAACTGTGCGGTAAAGTCTGCAGGAAAAAAGTCCCCTCCAGATGGAGGTTTAGTTGACCCGCAGGGAACTGCATGTGGAGCAGGTAGCGTAGAAAGGGTAGTAATCTGTCGGGACATAGATTCCTAAGAGGTAGATGGCTCAGAGGGGCTAATAGCGCTATGAGTATTAGCAGGCTTGTCTCCCTTCTTAGACTTTAGAACAATGCTTAGGCAACTGGAACAAAATTGAGCAGGCGGGCAAACCACAGTCTCCTCACAATATAAACAGGAATTATTAATTAGTACAGAAGGAGAGGAGCCTTCTAATGTAATATCAGAGTCCTCCATAGCTAAGTATATCTCCACAGAAGGACAAAAAAAGACGCTTTTATTTAAAAAATGGCACCTTTTTATTTTTGTCATAAAGTTTTTATTGAGGTCAACATTGCACAATACAGCTTATTAGTGAAAAACAGTTAAGAGTGAGTGCACCTATTGGATTGAGACAGCTCAACCCTGATAAACAGCTGTTCCTTCAAACAACTGTGAGGGATCGATGGGGTAAAAAACAAGTGAGGGGAGCTGTGTGTATTTCAATACATAAATAATATGTGTTACCGTGACCTTTAAATGAGCTTCTCGTATTGGTTTCAAAATTCAATCATAATATATATTGCGCTGTGATAAGGTAAACAAATAGGTGAAAATTGGGTGAAAAATTGTGAAAATATGACTACAAGAGGTTAAAAAACAAAATATTTAATTGTTGCCATACAAAACAATATTGGACTAGATAATATATTCTGATAGGATAATAAGTGGTAAAGAGCTCTATTACCTTGCGTATATTATATATTAAAATTCCTTAATCACAAGTTAAAATTGACAATAAATTCACAATAAATTCATGCTATAGTGTTCAAAGCATATGATAAAAACAGATTAAGTTAAAATAATTAACGTAGGAGGTGAAAATAAATGTTCATCTGATGAATTGCAAGTATCTTTTGATGTGACTTTAAATGTGACTTTTAGTTGGAAATGAAATTACTCACAGTTTGCATGAAATAATTTTTCCAGGTGTCTGATTGGTTGAAACAGACAAGCCTTTATGTGAATAAAATAATTTTTCGCTGTAGTTAAAACTTGTAGATCGAAACTGTAGATGAAGATAACAACTACTGGATGGTAAAGATGCTGAAACTGTTTACCTAAACTGGGTTTGCAGGAGTTTCAGTTGTTGATAAAACTTGGTTCTGTATATTTAAACTGTTATCTAAGACTTGGTTTGCAGGAGTTTCAGTTGTTGATAAAACTTGGTTCTCTATATTTAAACTGTTATCTAAGACTTGGTTTGCAGGAGTTTCAGTTGTTGGTATGACTTAATTATAGAAACTGTTTACCTTGTATTTATTTGCTGGAGTTTCTATTTTTCTGGTTGCGTGAGGTGTTTGAACGCTTCTCTTTGTAGGTGTCTGTTTGTAGCTGAAACTATATACCCTCCCAGGGTTTGCTGGAGTTTCAGTGATTGATGGTTGATCTGTAGTGAAACTGTTTACCTAGGAAAGGTTTGCAGGAGTTTCAGACCACCTGTTGGTTATAAAAATCTTTTCTTAAGAGTTGTTGGAGCTGTATACCTTTTTCGAGGTTTGCTGGAGCTTCAGGTCTGGTGAGTGTCCACTTTAAGTCTTGTGGTGCTCGGTGTATAGCAATCACCGGTAACGGATTTTTTCGTGTTCAATCCTGGGTAGTCTCAGATGCAGACTTGAGTTGTTGGAGTGCACACTAGGGGCAAATCTACGCGTTTCGGCTTCAGCCTTTATCAAGATCAATAAGATTGATAAAGGCTGAAGCCGAAACGCGTAGATTTGCCCCTAGTGTGCACTCCAACAACTCAAGTCTGCATCTGAGACTACCCAGGATTGAACACGAAAAAATCCGTTACCGGTGATTGCTATACACCGAGCACCACAAGACTTAAAGTGGACACTCACCAGACCTGAAGCTCCAGCAAACCTTGAAAAAGGTATACAGCTCCAACAACTCTTAAGAAAAGATTTTTATAACCAACAGGTGGTCTGAAACTCCTGCAAACCTTTCCTAGGTAAACAGTTTCACTACAGATCAACCATCAATCACTGAAACTCCAGCAAACCCTGGGAGGGTATATAGTTTCAGCTACAAACAGACACCTACAAAGAGAAGCGTTCAAACACCTCACGCAACCAGAAAAATAGAAACTCCAGCAAATAAATACAAGGTAAACAGTTTCTATAATTAAGTCATACCAACAACTGAAACTCCTGCAAACCAAGTCTTAGATAACAGTTTAAATATACAGAACCAAGTTTTATCAACAACTGAAACTCCTGCAAACCCAGTTTAGGTAAACAGTTTCAGCAGCTTTACCATCCAGTAGTTGTTATCTTCATCTACAATTTCTATCTACAAGTTTCAACTACAGTGAAAAATTATTTTATTCACATAAAGGCTTGTCTGTTTCAACCAATCAGACACCTGGAAAAATTATTTCATGCAAACTGTGAGTAATTTCATTTCCAACTAAAAGTCACATCTAAAGTCACATCAAAAGACACTTGCAATTCATCAGATGAACATTTATTTCCACCTCCTACGTTACATATAGAACCAAGTTTTATCAACAACTGAAACTCCTGCAAACCCAGTTTAGGTAAACAGTTTCAGCATCTTTACCATCCAGTAGTTGTTATCTTCATCTACAATTTCGATCTACAAGTTTTAACTACAGCGAAAAATTATTTTATTCACATAAAGGCTTGTCTGTTTCAACCAATCAGACACCTGGAAAAATTATTTCATGCAAACTGTGAGTAATTTCATTTCCAACTAAAAGTCACATTTAAAGTCACATCAAAAGATACTTGCAATTCATCAGATGAACATTTATTTTCACCTCCTACGTTAATTATTTTAACTTAATCTGTTTTTATCATATGCTTTGAACACTATAGCATGAATTTATTGTGAATTTATTGTCAATTTTAACTTGTGATTAAGGAATTTTAATATATAATATACGCAAGGTAATAGAGCTCTTTACCACTTATTATCCTATCAGAATATATTATCTAGTCCAATATTGTTTTGTATGGCAACAATTAAATATTTTGTTTTTTAACCTCTTGTAGTCATATTTTCACAATTTTTCACCCAATTTTCACCTATTTGTTTACCTTATCACAGCGCAATATATATTATGATTGAATTTTGAAACCAATACGAGAAGCTCATTTAAAGGTCACGGTAACACATATTATTTATGTATTGAAATACACACAGCTCCCCTCACTTGTTTTTTACCCCAACAATACAGCTTATGCATTTTGTTATACTTGTTCCATGTGAACATAAGGAGACAATATATGAAGAAGAAAACAATAAAGAGAAGCATAGCAAATCTTACTACCTTGTCGGTCTGAGCCCATGTATTGATGTGCGTGTCTGGCAGTCCCTGAAGTAATCCGTTTATAGAGTGCACGGGGGAGGGGTGGGGAGCAATGAATTTATTATTCCTTAACTTGAACCAGATTAGCTGACAGCCCTACACTATATCATTAGCTATGTGCAAATTGGACTGTTGATGGGGGGAAGCCAAATCAGGTCCGCCAACCTGACATATGCCGGTAGCGACGCCTGCTCCAGGTCCCTCCATCTAGTGGGCGGGAGATCAGGTCCACACGCGGTCACATGGGTTATCATAGCGGTCTCGTAATATAGTTTCACGCTCGGTAGCCCCACCCCCCCCTCTCTATAGGGGACTGGAGAATATGCACTGCTACCCGGGGCCTTTTGTTATTCCAAGCATATGAGTTAAATGCCTGGAATTTGTGGATCAAAGTTGCCGGGACCGGAATTGGGATACACCTAAATAGGTATGTGAGCTTGGGGAGGATCGTCATTTTGAGGGCAGCTACACTACCCATCCAAGATATTTCATCATATCTCTTAGTGTTAAGCTTTAATTTAATCTTCTTCAGGAGTACATCATAATTTTCCTGTATAGTTATGGATTTCATATGGGATAGGAAAACTCCTAGACGTCACATACCCCTAACTGACCATCTGAAGGAATACAGATTTTGGATATCTCCCTGATCTTCTGGCAATATATTAATAGAGTATGCCTCGGTCTTATCCACGTTAACTTTATAGTAGGAGAGTTCCCCAAATAATTGCACCAATGACATTTACGGGGGAAGAGATGCCAAAGGATCTGTAAGAAAAATGGTGAGATCATCTGCAAACAATGCTAATTTCTTCCCCATGTCATGCAGCTGGAGACCCTGGATTTCTGAATCTTTCCTAATTGCTGCTCCTAGTGGTTCAATCACTAAAGCAAATAAAAGTGGGGAAAGGGGGCAGCCTTGTCTCGTTCTGTTTTTAATTGCGATTCTGGGGGAACAGAATCCCAGCCCTCTAATCACCACCGAAGGAGCCGTGTAAAGTGCCTCAGCTGCCGCACAGAAGAAATCCGGGATACCAAATGCTTTGACGGTCTGGAACAGATATTCCCACCTCACCCTATCAAATGCTTTCTCAGCGTCAAGCGACAGGGTGAGTAGGGGAAGGCCCATATCAGCCACTTCAGTAAATATATTCAAGAGGCGACGAGTGTTGTCAGACCCTTGTCTACCTAGGATGAAGCCTACTTGATCCAAGTGAATAATCAACGGTAAGTAACTCCCTAGCCTGGTAGCCAAGACCTTTGCATAGATCTTAGCATCTACATTTATGAGATAAATGGGCCTGTAGCTTGAACAAAGCGACAGGACTTTCCCTTCCTTGGGTATGGTGATAATGTTTGCCTCAAGATACTCTGGGATAAAGTCAGCTACATTTGTAAAAAACTTAAAGGGACACTGTACCCAATGTTTTTCTTTCATGATTCAGATAGAGCATGCAATTTTAAGCAACTTTCTAATTTACTCCTATTATCAATTTTTCTTCATTCTCTTGGTATCTTTATTTGAAAATCAAGAATTTAAGTTTAGATGCCGGCCCATTTTTGGTGAACAACCTGGGTTGTCCTTGCTGATTGGACAGCACCAATAAGCAACTGCTGTCCATGGTCCTGAACCACAAATTGGCTGGCTCCTTAGCTTAGATGCCTTCTTTTTCAAATAAAGAAAACAAGAGAACAAAGAAAAATTGATAATAGGAGTAAATTAGAAAGTTGCTTAAAATTGCTTGCTCTATATGAATCACAAAAGAAAAAAATTGAGTTCAGTGTCCCTTTAAGTAAAACCGGGGAAATTATTGAAACTAGGCACTGATAGAAGGTAACTGTGAACCCATCTGGTCCCAGGGCTTTAGGGGGTGTAAGGTTTCCTATCACCGTTTTAACCTTCTAATGTGAATGGGCCCTCAAGTTCTGCTGTAGCCTCAGGGGACAATGTGAGCAAATCGAGTCCCTCTAAAAATTTCCGAATAGCATTAAGGCTTGCTTTAGTAGTTTTCTCTAAATGTCTTCTAATTTCTTCTAAATTGTACAGGGAAGTGTAGTACTCTGCAAATGCCTCGCCTATCTCATTTGGTTAGTGGGCCTTACCTCTAGGTGTTTTAATTAATGCAACCCGCTGTTGCTGCATGCGCTTGCGAAGTTTGTTCGCAAGTAACCAATCCGCTCTGTTACCCTTAAAGTAGTATGTTTGTCGCAGCTTATGGAGGTGTTCTTGTACTCTCAGGGTTTCGCTTCTAGAGATTTCCTCCCTAATTAGTCCTAACTGTTGGGCTATTAGTGGCACTGGGCTCATCTTATTTGTTGTCTCAAGTGTGCAAAGCTCTCCGTATAATTTAGCTAAAGAAGATGCCGCCGTTTTACGGGAGTTTGCTGTTTTTTTTATGAAGTACCCTCTAAGGTATGCCTTAAGGGCCACCCAGACTATATCTATGCTCGTGTTCCCTATATCATTGTGTTCCAGAAACTCCTGTATGGTCTCTACAAGTTCAGGAATTTCAGTTTCTGACAGACACTGTTCAGGGAGCTTCCAAGAGGGTCGAGTAGTCGGTGACTGTAGCAGGGAAAGGTCAGTACAGACCATATCATGGTCTAACCAGTTGTATGTCTTGATGTTAGAGTCGCTAAATCCGTCTAGCGTCCACTGGTCGCATAGCAAGTAGTCTATTCGGGAGTAAGAGTTATGGGCCTTAGAGTAATGTGTGAAATCCCTCTTCGTTGGGGACAAGCATCTCCACACATTGTATAGATTGTGCTGGAATATTAGCTTACGAAAGGCATTGGAGGTAGAAGATATGTTTCTGTCAGTTTGCGGTTTCAAAGCCTACTGTTTGTCAAGCGTCAGGTCCCATACTAAGTTAAAGTCTCCCCCAATTATTAAATGTCCCCTTTTAAGTTGGTCAATGCGTCTTAGGAGTTTGCGCAGAAAAGGTAGTTGTTGGGTGTTTGGGGTGTAGATGGAGACTAGAATAAATAGAACATCATTTAGAGTACATACAATTATGAGAAAGGGGCCTTCCTCCTCTTTTTCAATATATTCAACAGTATATTTTAAATCTCTACTAAATACTATGGCTACCCCTCTTTTCTTCTCCTCAGGCTTTGAGGCCATTTCACATACTGGGTAGTATGAGGAACTCTTGAAAAACTGGGAACCCCCTGTCCAATGTGTTTCTTGAAGGAACATCAAGTGAATTTTGAGAGGCAGGTGGTATCTTGACAGGAGGCTATGCTTTGTTGGGAATTCAGACCTTGTGCATTAAGGGTTGCTACTCTAATTGGAGCCATGTCTGGAAGCGAGGGGGGGGCTTCTTAAGAACTGTTCAGGATCAGTCCGTATTCTAGAATTGGGCTGGCGCAAAGGACAGTGTACCCAGATATCGCTGCAGCAGAGTGTCACAGGAGTCTTGGAGGCAAAATAAAGTGATAAATTCACACTTTCACAATGAGTGCTCTCACAGGGATTAACCCAGGAGGACACAACTAACTAGTTGGGGGGGAGGTTAGCAAAACAGAGCCTTACCTCCCGTCACATAAAATATAAATGTAGCATACTTTAACATAATAACAGTTCAATGAAAAATAAAACAGTAGACAAGATTACTCAACAATCCCCCATTAGTATATTAAATCAGCCTGATAGTAGCCGTAGTAATGATAAGCTGATGAGAACAAAGCTGGTTGACTGCAGACTCCCATCCCCCCAACCGTTGCAAAGGGAGTCCGAAACAAATTATGGCTACTTTTTACTGGTCGCCTGTTATGAGGAGGGGGGAGCCAACCAACTCTCCAAAAACACCCAACACAAAAAAATAAATGTTGTTAAGAAAACATTAATTAATTCACCTTTAACTCGGGTAGAAACATTAGAAAGTATTTCACTTGTACAGTTATAGATAATGGAGCTATCCTCTAATTTTCAGGGGTGTTGGGTATTCTGTAACAATATGTCGGGGCATATCAAGCCAGCTGATTGTAGTCCCCCCCCCCCCAATCCCTCCAACTAATGCATGAACAGTCCAGGCTATGTTAGGTCTTAACTTACCCTCTATGAGTCACAAATGGAGAGGAGGGGGAAGCCAGCTAACTCCCAAAGCACCACTATCAAATGACTGTCGCTAAATAAACATCTATGAAATAACAATATACTAAAATAAAGACATCTGGAGGCTGTTTGTTCATCTATATCAAGTTAATTAAGCCACCATCTAGTTTTTAGGCATAACAGGCAGTACACATTTTTTACAGTTCTCAACCATCTTCAATCATTTGGGCTGTTAGGGTAGCCAGAGATGTTCACTACGGCTAAGTCTTTATCCTCTGGAGGGAAATACAGTAGAAGTTCAGGTAGAGTCACTATCTTGTTTGAGTAGAATTAAGGCCCATTGGCCCCGTCCCTTTCTTTGTTGCAGAAGTAGGCCTCTGCGGCAGGGGTCTCCACTCTGGTGCTGATGCTCGCAGGTCACAGGGTGTAGTGGTGCTTGTGAAGTTGTCATCTGCATCCCTTGGAAGGTAATCCCATTTCTGTAGTAGCTCCCTTGCTTGCTGAGGCGTGGAGGCTACATATTGCTGCCCTTCTCTTGTAATAAAGAGCCTCACTGGGAATCCCCATCTGTACTTAAGACCCTTGTCTCTCATTATTCTCGTAAATGGTTGGTAGTGTCTACGCAGTTGGAGCGTGTGATGTGAGAGGTCTGGATAGATTTGAAGATCAGTGAATTTATCTGTCAAGACCTTATCTTTAGCCAAGGCTCTGAGTAGCTTTTCACGAAAGGTATAATAATGAAGCCGGGCGATGACGTCTCTCGGCTTCCCTTCATCAGCAGATCTTGGTCTCAGTGCCCGATGGACTCTATCTATGAGGGCTTCTTCCTTTAGGGCAGGACCTAGAATAGACTAGAAGAGGTCTTGTAGGTAATGTTCAAGATCCTGAGGTAGAACTGTTTCCGAGACCCCTTTTATCCGGATATTGTTACAGCGCGATCTATCCTCTAGGTCGGCCAGCATCATCTCCAGGTCTGATAGTTGGCCAGCCAAATCCTGCGAATAACTTAGGAGAATGGTATGGTCTATCATTAAGTCTTCTTGTTTACATTCTAACGCACAAGTGTGTTCTACAATCAAACCAATATCTCTCTTCAAGTCAGCATGCGATCTGTCAAATTTCCTTGAGAGGGATTCATGATGAGAAGCTAGTAGCGATTTGATGGAGTCCATCATGTTGTTGGACTTGCTGTTAGCTGATGGGAGATGGGAAACCTGTTGTGACAAGGTGGTGCCGATCTGGGCGTTAGACAGATTTCCAGCATCTGAGCCCTCCTCATCTGAGCTTGTGTCGGTTATTCTGTCCGATTGTTGGAAGTGATCCGCTACTGTCCGTTTAGGGCCGGTGTGGGACTTCTGCTTTCTCTTGAATGCATGTGACATGGCAATTTTAAAATAGAAGCTATATTATCAGAGTAACCTTGTCTGGTCCAAGTATGCTGTATGTTGTTGGACTGGCGGGGTTCAGGCCTTTAGGTGCAACTCACATGTTGAGGTGAGTCAGGGTCTAAAGAAAAAAGGGCACCTCTGTAAGGAGAGTGGAAAAAGGACTCAAGGGGACATGCCCATTCAGGGCGTAGCAGGTTAAAAGCCGTTAGCTAGTGGTCCTCAGATGTATATAGAGTTTAAGTAAAAGGGGTGGCCTATCGCCTGGCAACATCTCAGGGCACTGCTTAACAGGGGCACAGGATATAGATAGTAAATGCAAGGCAGTTATGTTGTTTTTTTCCCTGTCTTCTGCGAATTGGTTCACCATGGGAAACCCACTCCCTCCTCTCAAATGTGGTCCCCCTGACTGGCCGAGGTGGGCCCTATTCACACAAGCAGAGCTAAAAGTCAGTGGCCTTTTCAGACCCGTATTGCAGTTTATGTCTCTTTTATTAAGCTGTGAGGACTCCCTATTTGCTGCAGTGCTGAGGGCAGCCAAAACAATGATTAGGTGCTGCCACTTGTTATAACAATCTTTTAACCCTCCCCTCTCTCTGCTGCCCAAGCGGGTGTGTAAGTTTTTACAGGGGAGCTGCTGGATCTAATAAATTGGTAGGGGCACTTATCTCTAGTCTTGGCCGGAACCAGGACTCAGTTCATCCAGCTGTGTGGGGCTAAGTGGTCTTGTAATGGGCCGATAATAAAAGTCAAGTGCCGAAGCGCTTGTTGAGGTAGGCGGGGCGCTCACTTATGCGCCTGGATCAATGGCGATTCGCGCCAAAAGCAGAAGCAGCAAAGAATCCGTTGCACCACTCCACTCCTACCTTAGGAAACATCTGCGTGTCCGTCTCTGTCTGTCAAAGCCGCCTACACCCTTGTCCCAGGTTGCTGTAAGCTGCTCTAACTGGTGTCAGCTCTGTTGCCTGCCTACGTGGACGAGAAGACTGTTCTGGCTCCGGCTCTCCTCTTCACAGCACCTCCACCAATCTACTAGATTTCGTGCCCACGAGGGAGGTAGGCAAGGGTGGCTCGCAGTGTTCCGTGGGGCTGTGAGGTGAGGGTATGGTGGGGAGGGTGTTACCATCCCTTTTCCTCGGAGTCTGAAGCAAACGCTTCCTCCAGGTCCCTGCTGCCTCATGTTTTTCTGCTTTAGAAGTTCTGGGGTATTCCAGGCTACGTCCCCCTTTGTCCCACCAGATATGGGCAACTTTAGTGGCCAAAAGCTACACTTTAAGGCTGTATTTCTCCTGTTAAGTGTAGTCAGTCCACGGGTCATCCATTACTTATGGAATATATCTCTTCCTAACAGGAAACTGCAAGAGAATTACCCAGCAGAGCTGCTATATAGCTCCTCCCCTCACCTATCATACTCAGTCATTCTCTTGCAGCCTAACTAAAAAGGAAGCTGTGAGAGATCTGTGGTGTTTTTTAACTTAGTTTATTTCTACAATCAAAAGTTTGTTATTTTTAAATGGCACCGGAGTGTGCTGTTTATTCTCAGGCAGCATTAGAAGAAGAATCTGCCTGGGTTTTTTTCTATGGTCTTAGCAGACGTAACTAAGATCCACTGGCTGTTTCTCATCTGAGGAGTGAGGTAACTTCAGAGAAGGGGAATAGCATGCAGGGCTCCCCTGCAGCAAATGAGGTATGTGCAGTAATTTATTTTCTGAGGAATGGAATTGACTGAGAAAATACTGCTGATGCCATTGTAAAGTAAGTTCAGCCTTAAATGCAGTGATAGCGACTGGTATCAGGCTGATGTGTGTGTGTGTGTACACTGAATGTATTTTCTAAGGAATGGAATTGACTCTGAAAATACTGTTAATACTGAAATAATGTATGAGCCTTAACTGCAGTAAAAACGACTGGTAGCAGGCTTATTAATAATAATACATAACTTTCAAATGTATGTTTAAAACGTTTACTGGCTTGTTAATCGTTTTTGTGAGGTACTTGGTGATAAAACTTATTAGGGCATGATTTTTACCACATGGCCATTTTTGTTTTCTGCATAGAAACAGTTTCTGAGCTTCCCCACTGTTGTAATATGAGTGGGAGGGGCCTATTTTAGCGCTTTTTTGCGCAGTAAAAATTCAGTCACAATCTGTCTACTTCATCCTCCATGATCCAGATCGTCTCTAGAGAGCTCAGGGGTCTTCAAAATCCATTTTGAGGGAGGTAATCAGGCACAGCAGTCCTGTGACAGTGTATTTGACTGTGAGAAAAACGTTAATTATATAATTGTTATCCGTTTTTGGGTACTAAGGGGTTAATCATCCATTTGCTGGTGGGTGCAATCCTTTGCTAACTTAATACATTTACTGTGAAAATTTGGTTGCTATAACTATTTTGGTCATTGTTATTTCAACTGTGTCAGTTTTTCTGTGCTTCTTAAAGGCACAGTAACGTTTTTTATATTGCTTGTAAATTAATTTTGAAAAGTATTTCCAAGTTTGCTAGTCTCATTGCTAGTTTGTTTAAACATGTCTGACTCAGATGAATCGCTTTGTTCACTATGTTTAAAGGCCAATGTGGAGCCCAATAGAAATTTGTGTACTAATTGCATTGATGCTACTTTAAATAAAAGTCAATCTTTACATGTAAAGAAATTATCACCAGACGACGAGGGGGAAGTTATGCCGACTAACTCTCCTCACGTGTCAGTACCTGCGCCTCCCGCTCAGGAGGTGCGTGATTTTGTGGCGCCAAGTACATCAGGGAGGCCCTTACAAATCACTTTGCAAGACATGGCTACTGTTATGACAGAAGTATTATCTAAGTTGCCAGAATTAAGAGGCAAGCGCGATAGCTCTGGGTTAAGGATAGAGCGCGCGGATGAGATGAGAGCCATGTCAGATACTGCGTCACAGTTTGCAGGACGTGAGGACGGAGAGCTTCATTCTGTGGGTGACGGATCTGATCCAGGGAGACTGGATTCAGAGATTTCCAATTTTAAATTTAAGCTAGAGAACCTCCGCACATTGCTAGGGGAGGTATTGGCGGCTCTGAATGATTGTAACACGGTTGCAATTCCAGAGAAATTATGTAGGTTGGATAGATACTATGCGGTACCGGTGTGTACTGACGTATTTCCTATACCAAAAAGGCTTACAGAGATTATTAGCAAGGAGTGGGATAGACCGGGTGTGCCTTTTACCCCTCCTCCCATATTTAGGAAAATGTTTCCTATTGACGCCACCACACAAGACTTATGGCAGACGGTCCCTAAGGTGGAGGGAGAAGTTTCTACTTTAGCTAAGCGTACCACTATCCCGGTGGAGGATAGTTGTGCCTTTTCAGATCCAATGGATAAAAAATTAGAGGGTTACCTTAAGAAAATGTTTGTTCTACAAGGTTTTATTTTACAGCCCCTCGCATGCATTGCGCCTGTCACTGCTGCGGCAGCATTCTGGTTTGAGTCTCTGGAAGAGGCCATTCGCTCAGCTCCATTGGATGAAATAATCAACAAGCTTAAGACACTTAAGCTAGCTAACGCATTTGTTTCTGATGCCGTTGTGCATTTAACCAAACTTACGGCTAAGAACTCCGGATTCGCCATCCAAGCGCGCAGAGCGCTATGGCTTAAATCCTGGTCAGCTGACGTGACTTCTAAATCTAAATTGCTTAATATTCCTTTCAAAGGGCAGACCTTATTCGGGCCCGGCTTGAAAGAAATTATTGCTGACATTACGGGAGGTAAGGGCCATGCTCTACCTCAGGACAGGGCCAAATCAAAGGCCAAACAGTCTAATTTTCGTGCCTTTCGTAACTTCAAGGCAGGAGCAGCATCAACTTCCTCCGCTCCAAAACAGGAAGGAGCTGTTGCTCGTTACAGACAGGGCTGGAAAGTTAACCAGTCCTGGAACAGGGGCAAGCAGGCCAAGAAACCTGCTGCTGCCCCCAAAACAGCATGAAGAGAGGGCCCCCTATCCGGAAACGGATCTAGTGGGGGGCAGACTTTCTCTCTTCGCCCAGGCTTGGGCAAGAGATGTCCAGGATCCCTGGGCGTTGGAGATCATATCTCAGGGATATCTCCTGGACTTCAAAACTTCTCCTCCACAGGGGAGATTTCATCTTTCAAGGTTATCAGCAAACCAAATAAAGAAAGAGGCGTTTCTACGCTGTGTACAAGACCTCTTACTAATGGGGGTAATCCACCAAGTTCCGCGGACGGAACACGGGCAGGGATTCTATTCAAACCTATTTGTGGTTCCCAAGAAAGAGGGAACCTTCAGGCCAATCTTGGACTTAAAAATCCTAAACAAATTTCTAAGAGTTCCATCATTCAAAATGGAAACTATTCGAACCATCCTTCCCATGATCCAAGAGGGCCAGTACATGACCACAGTAGATCTAAAAGATGCCTACCTTCACATACCGATTCACAAGGACCATTACCGGTATCTGAGATTTGCCTTCCTAGACAGGCATTACCAGTTTGTAGCTCTTCCCTTCGGATTAACTACGGCTCCAAGAATCTTTACAAAAATTCTAGGATCACTTCTGGTGGTACTAAGACCGCGAGGCATAGCGGTGACTCCGTACCTAGAGGACATTCTGATACAAGCGTCAAGTTTTCAAACTGCCAAGTCTCATACAGAGATAGTTCTGGCATTTCTGAGGTCGCATGGGTGGAAGGTGAACGTGGAAAAGAGTTCTCTATTACCACTTACAAGAGTTCCCTTTCTAGGGACTCTTATAGATTCTGTAGAGATGAACATTTTACCTGACAGAGGCCAGGTTATTAAAACTTCTAAATGCTTGCCGTGTCCTTCACTCCATTCCACACCCGTCAGTAGCTCAGTGCATGGAAGTAATCGGCTTAATGGTAGCGGCAATGGACATAGTACCATTTGCGCGCCTGCATCTCAGACCGCTGCAATTGTGCATGCTAAGTCAGTGGAATGGGGATTACTCAGATTTGTCCCCCCTACTAAATCTGGATCAAGAGACCAGAGATTCTCTTCTATGGTGGCTTTCTCGGCCACATCTGTCCAAGGGGATGACCTTTCGCAGGCCAGATTGGACGATTGTAACAACAGACGCCAGCCTTCTAGGCTGGGGAGCAGTCTGGAATTCCCTGAAAGCTCAGGGATTATGGACTCAGGAGGAGAAACTCCTCCCAATAAATATTCTGGAGTTAAGAGCAATATTCAATGCTCTCCTAGCTTGGCCTCAGTTAGCAACTCTGAGGTTCATCAGATTTCAGTCAGTCGGACAACATCACGACTGTGGCTTATATCAACCATCAAGGGGGAACCAGAAGTTCCCTAGCGATGTTGGAAGTCTCAAAGATAATTCGCTGGGCAGAGTCTCTCTCTTGCCACCTGTCAGCGATCTACATCCCAGGCGTGGAGAACTGGGAGGCGGATTTTCTAAGTCGCCAGACTTTTCATCCGGGAGAGTGGGAGCTTCATCCGGAGGTCTTTGCTCAACTGATTCATCGTTGGGGCAAACCAGATCTGGATCTCATGGCGTCTCGTCAGAACGCCAAGCTTCCTTGTTACGGATCCAGGTCCAGGGACCCGGGAGCAGTGCTGATAGATGCTCTGACAGCCCCTTGGGTCTTCAACATGGCTTATGTGTTTCCACCATTCCCAATGCTTCCTCGTTTGATTGCCAAGATCAAACAGGAGAGAGCTTCGGTGATTCTGATAGCGCCTGCGTGGCCACGCAGGACCTGGTATGCAGACCTAGTGGACATGTCATCATTTGCCTGAGGAAAAAGCGTGGTTAGCGCTTAGAAACGCGTTGCAATTTTACTACAGATGTCATTGTAGATCTGTGTATTTTTTAATTAAACTTTTTTATTGATACTGGAGTTCTCTGTTTTTTCATCATCCTGATATATTTGAAGTTCACCTCACATCACGACAGTGCTTTTTGGGCGGATTTGTGCACTAGGACACCATAATATTCCTAGTATGCTTCATTTGCACTATAGGGTGCAATACTTTCTGTGAGTATCCATTCGCAAGCAGTTACAGATATTCATCACTGGTTCCACATTGATTTGCACTAGGGGTCGCCCTCTTGTTTTCTCTCTTGATTTCTAGTGGACATGTCGTCCTGTCCACCGTGGTCTCTGCCTCTGAGACAGGACCTTCTAATTCAGGGTCCTTTCAAACATCCAAATCTAATTTCTCTGAGGCTGACTGCATGGAGATTGAACGCTTGATTCTATCAAAGCGTGGCTTCTCGGAGTCGGTTATTGATACCTTTAATACAGGCTAGGAAGCCTGTTACCAGAAAAATTTACCATAAGATATGGCGTAAATATTTACATTGGTGCGAATCCAAGAGTTACTCATGGAGTAAGGTTAGGATTCCTAGGATATTGTCCTTTCTACAAGAGGGTTTAGAAAAGGGCTTATCTACTAGTTCGTTAAAGGGACAGATTTCTGCTCTGTCTATTCTTCTACACAAACGTCTGGCTGAAGTTCCAGACGTTCAGGCTTTCTGTCAGGCTTTAACTAGGATTAAGCCTGTGTTTAAGTCTGTTGCTCCGCCGTGGAGCTTAAACTTAGTTCTTAATGTTCTTCAAGGCGTTCCATTTGAACCCCTTCATTCCATTGATATCAAGCTGTTATCTTGGAAAGTTCTGTTTTTGATGGCTATTTCCTCGGCTCGAAGAGTCTCTGAGTTATCTGCCTTACACTGTGATTCTCCTTATCTGATTTTTCATTCAGACAAGGTAGTCCTGCGTACTAAACCTGGGTTCTTACCTAAGGTAGTTACTAACAAGAATATCAATCAAGAGATTGTTGTTCCATCTCTGTGTCCTAACCCTTCTTCAAAGAAGGAACGACTTTTGCATAATCTGGACGTAGTCCGTGCCCTGAAATTCTATTTTCAGGCAACTAAGGATTTTCGTCAAACTTCTTCCCTGTTTGTCGTTTACTCTGGACAGAGGAGAGGTCAAAAGGCTTCGGCTACCTCTCTCTCTTTTTGGCTTCGTAGCATAATACGCTTAGCCTATGAGACTGCTGGACAGCAGCCTCCTGAAAGGATTACAGCTCATTCTACTAGAGCTGTGGCTTCCACCTGGGCCTTTAAAAATGAGGCCTCTGTTGAACAGATTTGCAAGGCTGCGACTTGGTCTTCGCTTCACACTTTTTCAAAATTTTACAAATTTGACACTTTTGCTTTGTCGGAGGCTATTTTTGGGAGAAAGGTACTTCAGGCAGTGGTTCCTTCTGTTTAATGTTCCTGCCTTGTCCCTCCCTTCATCCGTGTACTTTAGCTTTGGTATTGGTATTCCATAAGTAATGGATGACCCGTGGACTGACTACACTTAACAGGAGAAAACATAATTTATGCTTACCTAATAAATTCCTTTCTCCTGTAGTGAAGTCAGTCCACGGCAGGTCTAAATTTGAATTAAACTCCAGTCACCACTGTACCCTATGGTTCCTCCTTTCTCGTCTGCTTTGGTCGAATGACTGAGTATGATAGGTGAGGGGAGGAGCTATATAGCAGCTCTGCTGGGTAATTCTCTTGCAGTTTCCTGTTAGGAAGAGATATATTCCATAAGTAATGGATGACCCGTGGACTGACTACACTACAGGAGAAAGGAATTTATCAGGTAAGCATAAATTATGTTTTTTGAGCTCTGTAGACAGAGCTATAAGCAAGCACGTCCGCCTAGTTTGCTGGCTAACTCCACCCCAAAATGGCACCTTTATATTCCCAACAGCTGGGGCACTTACCACCTCCTAGACCCAGGCATCTAGGAGTGATGTCCGCAGCAGGATCATAGGAAAATGAAAAAGACTGCACTCGGTCACGTGGTGTGTAGGACAGGACTTCCCCTGCTATGAAAAGGGCGCTAAGCTATTATGAGCTGCGCAACACTCAAAAACAAAAGTAAAACCTGTTTGTTCCAAGCCAAAAGGACACAGTCTATGAGCCCAAAAACTCTCACATTAAAGCAGTTGTAAATAGCCCCTAGCTGTTCAAATAATCTCCCTGAAGGAGATATTAACCCAAAAGTGTATATATAAATGGTCTTTCCCTCCAGGATCCATGCTGTGGAACAAGCACAGCCTCTCAAGTGCAACAGTTTTTCGGTGACGCTCTGAAATGGACTTGAGTGTGTAACAGCAAGCAGTGAAACTCGCCAACACTGATTGCTCAGGAGCTGTTAGAAAACTGGGTTCACAGAAAAACTTTCCCTGGATCTCCAGACTCTAACTTTCATCATTACTCTCACTGAGAGATTGACATGATTACTTAAAACTCCAGTCATTTCTTGAAGGGAACATACCCATTACAGGACTATCCAAATCTTCTGACACTTCTCTGCCACCTCCTATAGTGAAAAAAAGGCAAACAATGACTGGGGTGCGAGGGATATTTAAGCCTTTGGCTGGGGTGTCTTTGCCTCCTAATGGGGGCCAGGTGTTGTATTACCAACAGTAAGGAATTAAGTTGTGGACTCTCCCTGCCTTATGGAAGGAAATTGTATTTTCTACCTGAATCATGAAAGAAATATTTTAGGTTCATGTCCCTTTAACAGCCCCTTAAATAGGTAATAATGAAAACATGATGAAACTATCTCTCTTAAAGGGACTTAAAGTGAAGGTTAAGTTTCAGCATATAAAATACAGGAATGCATTTGTTAATATTATCCTAAACTAATCGCTAATTTTTTTTTCCAATTTTCTTATTTTTAAATCGTTATCTCCCTACCGTTGTGATGTCTAACTCCTCCCACAAACCAGTTCCGGCTTTTCTTGTGTTTGACGTAGAGAGCAGGTCCCACCCGCTTTCTACGTCTTCCTAAAGCGCGTTCATGAGGCTCCGTGAAACAGTGCATGTGCCAATTGGCGATTTCACAGTCTTCTGCGCAAGCAAAAATGGGCACTCACTATAACAAGTCCTATGGGGATTCCTGGATATTGCCGAATCATGAGCGTGCGTGGATGCCGAGATTGAGAAAACAATAGCGCATGCGCACAGGGTCAAGTGGGCGGATGACGTGCACCAGCGGTCAGAATTTCAGTTGGCTGATACAGAAACATGATCGGCAGTAAAAAAATATATAAAATTTACGGGTTGCATTTGTGTACGATCGCAAATGGAACAATAATGACGATAAGTTGGTTTGAAATTAGATTTATAACGAATCATGACTGAAAGTCATATTGATTTTGTGAAACAAATGAAATCCTGCATAGTCATAAAGGTAAGTTTACCTTCACTTTAAAATCAATAATAAAATGCTTGGCTAATAAAATGCTTGGCTGATGGCTAACAGTGGGTTTGTCCAGGGGCTAACTTTACAATATACTCACACTGGAAAATAGATACTATTAATAAATTAAAGGAACATTAAACCCAAACATTTCTTTCATGATTCAGATAGAGGATACGATTTAAAACAACATTCCAATTTACTTATATTACCTAATTTGCTTCATTCTTTAGATATCCTTTGTTAAAGAAATAGCAAGGCACACGGTGAGCCAATTACACAAGGCATCTATGTGCAGCTACCAATCAGCAGCTACTAAGCCTATCTAGATATGCTTTTCAGTAAAGGATATCAAGAAAATAAAGCAAATTCGATAATAGAAGTAAATTACAAAGTTGTTTAAAATTGCATGCTCTTTCTAAATAATGAAAGACAAAATATGGGTTTCATGTCCCTTTAATTGTATATATTTCTCAGATTTACAAAGCTTGGTTATTCAAATGCAAATTACTGGTTTCTGCTCAGCAATGCTGATGGCCACACAAATACTTAGATAGCAGGATGGCATATCTTGGGCGGCTCTCCCTTAGAACATTTTATTAATGCATTATTGCTTGTACAAAACATGTTTAAAGCATGCTAAGGGATTAAAAACATAATTAAATGGACAGAACTAGCGGCCCCACAATGCTACTAACTAAGCACATGGTTGAAGCACCACTTGAGAGCTGCATAGTGCTTAGGGATGCCACCCAGCCAGTATTTTACCTACATAGCCAATATTTTTAAGGTTCAGGTCAAAGTTAAAAATAAAGATTAAATATAGAAATAAAGATGCTATCATGGTCAAACTTCGTCTAATTCATTGACTAATTTCTGATGCATAAGTAAAAAATGACTTCTATGCCCGTTTAAAGTAAGATCCGGAGAGGCAATGCACTGCTCGTGCTGAGCGGATTATGGCACCTGATTCTACCAGGCACAGCATATATAGGCGCCAACAGTCAGCCATATTCACCTCAGGATCATCAGTGCATTACCGCTCCAGAGCTGACTTAAACTATGGGTTTAATGCTTTTGAGGAGGCTAAAAAGGACATCATACCACTTAAGAAGTGATTCAGCATAGCTGTAAAAAGCAGACTAGAAAATATCGCCTGAACATCTCTATGTAAAAAAGGAAGATATTTTACCTCAAAATGTCCTAAGTATTCACACCCCATTGTAAAGGACTTTAAGCAGCAAATCCGTATGTCTGTCCCGGGACCTAAGGAAGTTTACTATGAAATCTCATAAGAGTTAAGTGAAATCTCATTAAATCACAGTAAAAGAGTTCATGACCTCAGCACTGTTGATGCTAATTGGCTGCAGTTCATTTCTCCCTTGTTTTTACCTGCAACTAGGCAGTAACTGTTTACACTGCACTTACTCTGGTGAGCTGAGGAAATTGTGAAGTAAAATATCTTTCTTTTTTACAAAGAGATGTTAAGGTGATATTTTCCTATCAGCTTTTTTACAGTTATACTGCATTAGTTTCAAGTGATTTAGCATATGAGTATTATGTCCCTTTAAAGGGACAGTAAACACCAAGACATTTCTGTTGTGTTACTATAGAATAACATCAGCAAAGTTTTAATGTTTCAAAACCAAATCCACATCCATTTACTACAATTATTTATCAACATGCAAACTAAACCCCCATTTGCCTTATTTGGAGGAGCCAATCTGGGCTTTAGTCCAAAGACAACAAGGTTAGCCTCAGCTATAATGTTATTATAGAGTGCATTGTTTCACAGTTGTTATCAGATGAAGCCAATTAGGGATTTATATAGCAGCAGAGTTAGCCTTGAGAAGTCAGCAGGTTACAGTTTAACCCTTTCAGTGCTAACGACGGCTCTTAGCCGTCGCAGAGTTTCCCACTCAGGTGCAAACAACGGCTCAGAGTCGTCGCTAGCACTCTCCGACCTTAAGAGAGATCTGGGGGCTCCTGCTTGCTCCTGCCCCGGCGATTGGGCCTGTATAGTGACAGGCATTGCTGGGGCTTAACATTTTGCGTGGTGACGTCACGCACAATGACGTCACTGCGCAACTTTATTAACAAAATACGACAAGTATAGGGAAAGTGGGCATGCTGCTTAGAAGCCTGTATCTCAAGCAACTAAGCAGCTACCACCTACTGTTGGGAAGGTAATTGCCTAACCTTTCCAACGGTATAAGTCTTGGGGATCTGAAAAAAAAAAATATTTAAAAAAATTAAAAAACACTCAAATAAGCTTAGCACCCAGGTGGAAAAGTGCTTAACACTCAAATGGTTAAGTTCTGGGAATTAGACATTTTCAGAGCTAAATTCCATGAAAAGGAGGCAAAATAAATAAGGTTTCATTATGCATAATTAAACATTTTCTATAACAATCTCAAGGTGTTACTGTCCCTTTAACACATAGGTCTGTGGAATGTTTATTTATCATACAAGTGAATATGTCGCTTTGCAAAACTTTACAAAAACCTAAAGTAACTATTTGGTGGAGTCTCAAATTCGTCCAACTCGATAAACATCATTCAAGAAAAGTTTTTATTTTTTACTTATTACTTTTAAATCCAAAAACTGAAAACTGTGACATCATGGATTAGTGTAGAGTTGTAATAGTTAATACGTACCTCTTTAAATGAAAACAACCGCTGGGTGTTGCACAGCACTTGTTCATGTATACTAATAGCTCTCTCTGCTGTCCTATAGGCATCTAAGTAGTAGCTGTGCTTACGGTCTGTATCTTCGGCAATGTTTGCAAGAGTCCTTTGAAATAAAAGTCACATAAAATTGAAATCACTAAATTACCAATCTATAATTTACTTTAGTTTTTGCAACAAAAAAAAACAACAAAAAAAACACAGTGGAGAAAAAACACATTCCTAAAATAAATGAAATATTTAATTAAAATGAAAAGGGTAGTTAGTTAAAGGCTTATTAGATTAAACACGTTAGCTACTGTGTGGTACATGGATGTCCCACTATTTTGTATTATTCTGAGGGCTTTCGGATTTTTACTTGATTTCAAATAAAGAATTTGTATTTACTTTTCTATCTCTGTTGCTTACTTTTTTCTGAACTAGTTAGTTAAAGGGTCGCAGAAATAAAATTTGAAGTTTCATGATTTAGATAGAGCATGCAAGTAAAAAAAAAAGAAGAAGCTTCTAATGTACTTAAAGGAACAGTCAAGACCAAAAAAACTTTCATGATTCAGATAGGCCATGTAATTTTAAACAACTTTCCAATTTACTTTTATCAGCAATTTTGCCTTGTTCTCTTGGTATTCTTAGTTGAAAGCTACACCTAGGAGGTTCATATGCTAATTTCTTAGACCTTGAATGCCGCCTCTAATCTAAATGCATTTTGATTGTTTTTTACCACTAGAGGGCATTCATGTGTTTCATATAGATAACATTGAGCTCATGCACGTGAATTTACCATGGAGACAGCTCTGATTGGCTAAACTGCAAGTCTGTCAAAATAACTGAAATAAGGGGGCAGTCTGCAGAGGCTTAGATACAAGGTAATCACAGAGGTAAATTATGTATTATTATAACTGTGTTGGTTATGCAAAACTGGGGAATTGGTAATTAAGGGATTATCTATCTTTTTAAACAACAAAAATTCTGGTGTTGACTGTCCCTTTAACTAATTTTTGTTTCTTGGCATATTTTGCAAAACCCTAGCTCCTTTCCATGAATGCATATTGAGATATGCTTAGGAGTGAGCACCTGACTGTACCAATGTTATACATATAGTACCCGTCACTTGCATGCTTATGCAAGCCTCATTATGCTTTTGTGAAAAAGGAGCTACGTTTTAGAGAAAGGATACCAGGCTCCCAAGTGGCACTTAAATTATTTGTTTAACCCCTTTGCATAGGGCCCCATTTATCAAAGCTTGAGCGGTTTAAATATTTCCACTGAGCTTTACTGCAGCAATTACATATCCGACTTTGAAATATATCAAAAATAAGGTTTAATACGATTGTATCAGTTCAATTTATCATTTGTTCAACACAAAAAAAACAGATACAATAGGAATCCCATGATGCATTTCATCTCTATTTTTGCTTAGCTCTGCCCTTTTCTACGTGCCAAAGTGATATTGATCAATTCATAAGAATCTTTTTGTTTTGCAGTTTTTTTTTTCTTTAAATCTTAATATATCTAATAGTAAATTACTGCATCTTGCATTGTCTTTTTATTAAGTATTTGTTGATTTTGCAATTCAACTGTGTTTAATTGTCATTTAAAGGGACATGAAACACAAATGTTTTCTTTCATGATTCAGACAGACTACAATTTTAAAGAACTTTCTAATTTACTTCTATTATTTAATTTGCGTCCTTCTCTTGTTATCGTTTGCTGAAAGGTTTATCTAGTCAAGCTAAGGAGCAGCAGAGAACCTAGGTTCTACCTGTTGACTGGTTGCTGCATATATATATATTGGTTGTGATTGGCTCACCCATGTGTTCAGTTAGAAACCATTAGTTCATTGCTGCTCCTTCAACAAATGATACCAAGAGAATCAAAGAGATTAGATAATAGAAGTAAATTAGAAAGTTGCTTAAAATTGTATTCTCTATCTGAATCATAAAATATTTTTTTGGGTTTCATGTCCCTTTAAGAAGAGGAGTATTGCTGCCATGTTTATTTTAGTGGTAATGGGATTGGTGCTGGAGTCCTGATAACGTGCACCCATCTACGCATACACTGTTGCTGGGAAGATTCTTTGCTTTGAGACTGGTGGAGAGGAACGCAGCTCTGCAAGTATAACAAGATAATGTTATTTTTTATTCAGGTCAGGAAAATGTCTAAAAAATATATATTTGGAAGTTACCTCTTTTAAAGGAAGCAAAGATAATAATTAACTACAATGTCCCTTTAAGTAATAGAATATTTTGATTGAACTTTCTACTGTGCGAGACAATGCAAAGACTCAAACTCAAATATGAATTTGGGATAAGCTCCCAAACCTACATTTTAGTCTTTATGACAAACGATCAGCAGTTTTTATTGTGATTATGGATATTTGCTTACCTGAGAACTTCTGAGTGTTCCATCATGACTTCTGTCATGAATTCTTTGTATCCATAACATAGGAGATCATTTTCCATTTGATTCAATTTATCACAGACGTCAAGCAGCCTTACAGTTGCTTGAGAAGATGCACAACTGATAAATGTTTTTGATATTTGTGTAAGAATAGAAAGCTTTCTAAAAAAACAAAAACAATGATACTTGATTATAAACATATTTTTGGTAGGAAGCAGAATATAGGAGTGATTGATTTGACATATATACTGTATATAAGAAATGCAGGATTTCAAATGTTGTATTAAACATCCAGACAGCTTCCTAATTTCCAGTTTCCCTGATAGTTCTACTTATACAGTAATGGCTAAAAATATTGGCACCCCTGCATTTCAATCAGATAATGCACCACTTCGACCAGAAAATAGTTGCAATTACAAATGTTTAGGCATTCTCATTTTTATTTATTTTGTTTGTATTGGTATGACACAAAAAAGTGGGGGGAAAAAGCCAAATCTGACACATTCCACGCAAAACTCCAAAAATGAACTGGACAAAATTATTCGCACCCTCAATTTAATATTTGGTAGCACACCCCTTAGAAAAAATAACTGAAATCAATCGCTTCCGTAACAATCAATAAGTTTCTTACACCTCTCTACTAGAATTTTGGACTACTCATCTTTCGCCAACTGCTCCAGGTCTCTCAGATTGGAAGGGTTTCTTTTTCCAACTGCTGTTTTGATATCTCTCAACTGGTGCTCCATGGGATTGAGATCTGGACTCATTGCTGGCCAGTTCAGTACTCTCCAGCGCTTTGTCCTAAACCATTTCTGGGTGCCTTTTGACGTGTGCTTTGGGTCATTGTCCTGCTGAAAAGCCCATCTACTATGACAGAGACCCAACTTTCTGACACTGAGCCCTACATTACACTACAGAATTCTTTGTTAGTTTTCCGATTTCATAATGCCATGCACACAGTCAAGACATCCAGTGCCTGAAGCAGCAAAGCAAACCCAAAACATCAGTGAACTTCCACCATGTTTGACTGTAGGGACTGTATTCTTTTCTTTAAAAGCCTAATTTCTTTTTCTGAAAATAGTAAAATGATGGGCTTTACCAAAAAGCTGTAATTTTGTTTCGTCTGTCCACAGCACATTCTACCAAAAGGATTTTGGCTTCCTCCGGTAAGTTTTGGCAAACTCCAATCTGGCTTTTTTATGTTTCAGCAGTGGGGTCCTCCTGGGTCTCCTACTATAGCATCCTTTTTCATTCAGATGGTGACGTATAGTGTGAGCTGACACATTTGTACCCTGTGCCTGAAGGTCAGCTTGAATTTGTCTGGAAGTTGATTGAGGTTCTTTATCCACCATTAGAACAATCCTTTGTTGCAATCTTTGATCATTTTTTCTTTTTCGTCCACGTCCACGTTGTCAGGGTTTTTTCCTGCCTTGTTTGCCATGTGCTGCTGGCAGCCATTTTACTCGCCTCTCTTTCTGACTCTGGTGCATACTGTGAGATGCTGCTCATTTCCTGCACTTCCTTTTATGGCGAGACTGGTGTACATCATCCGTGTGAGACAGGATGCAGTCTCAGAATTGTGATGTCATCACTTATTATTTAAAGGTCCTCTGTTCAGTATGCTTTGCCCTTGCGTTGTTTTAGACCTGTTTGTGAGAGCTCCTGTGTATTACCTGGCTGTCTGACGTCCCTCCTGGTTCCTGATCCCTGGCTTGTTCCTGACTCTGCTGTTCTCCTGGTTCCTGATTCCGGCTCATCTGACTACTAGCTTTGGCTCCTGACTCGGATCGTCTGACTACCAGCTCTGGTTTTGATTCCTGGCTTGTTATTTGACTTGTGGACTTTTTATTATTTTTTGCTATTAATAAAGGTGTGATTATTTTTGTACTTCTCGTCTCAGTCTGATTTCTGGCACCCTGACATTACGCAAGGGCCATGAATCCTGATGGTGCTAATAATCCACCTTTACCTGCCATAATTTCCAGGATGGATGAACAGGATCACCGCTTGGATCAATTTGCACTGGCCCTGCAAACCCTGCTGACCCGCACTGCACATTTGGACCAAAGTGTCTCGCAAGTTATGGCTGCTCCTGTTTCCGCTGCTGCACCAAGTCCTACCAGGAGCATGTCCGGTTCTGCACCTCTACCTCAGCGATATGGAGGCGATCATAATCAGTGCAAAGAGTTTTTGAACCAGGTGGGCAGTAACTTTGAGATGCTACCTCAGGCGTTTCCCTCCGACAGAGCTAAGGTGGGATTTCTCATCTCGTTACTCTCTGACACAGCTCTTGCCTGGGCTAATCCCTTGTGGGAGACTAATAAACCTGTGATTTCAAATTACCCTAAATTTGTGGCCCCCTTTCGAAGGGTATTTGATGTTCCAGCTCGCTCCTCCTCTGCTGCTAAACGACTCATGTCCATTCAGCAAGGTACAAGATCTGTTGCTCAGTATGCCATTGAGTTCCGTACGCTTGCCGCAGAGGTAGGTTGGAACAATGAAGCCCTTGTTGCCGCCTTCTTTCATGGGCTCTCTGATGCGATTAAATACGAAGTTGCTGCCAGAGATTTACCAGAAGATCTCGAGGCATTGGTGTCTTTTTTTATCCTAATTGACATCAGACTAAGTGAGAGGCCCTCTTTTAAGGTGAGTCACCAGGTACTGCTGAGCCGATGCAGTTGGGATTCCCGGATCTCTCCGCGGCGTAGAGGGCCTTTAGGAGGAGGGAAGGGCTCTGCCTCTATTGTGGGTTACAGGGCCTCCTTTTGAAGTCTTGTCCTACATGGCCGGTAAACGCTCACACCTAAGGTCCTGTCGGGGGCAGACCTTGGGTGGTTTATCCTCGTCCCCGGAACCGCTAAAGGAGAAACCTTTGGTCACGGTTGTCCTTTCCTGGGTGGACTCTTCCATAGTCACCCAGGCTCTTGTTGACTCCGGTGCTGCGGGCTATTTCATTGACAGTGCTTTTGTATCAAAGCACTCCATTCCTATTTTGCCTCAGTCCGTTCCGCTTGCTATTGAGGCCATTGATGGCAGGCCCCTTCAGCCCGCACTCGTTACTCACAAAACTGCTCCGTTATCCATGGCTGTTGGGGCTCTCCATTTTGAAACCCTCCAGTTCCAGGTGATAAACTCTCCACAATATCCGGTTATTCTGGGTTATCCCTGGCTCCAAAAGCACAATCCCAGTCTCGACTGGCGCAGGTCCGAAATTTTGTCGTGGTCTCCACAATGTATTTCCACTTGTCTTCGGAAACCAGTTAAAATCTTGTGCACGTCTTCAGTATCTCAATTGCCAGAGGAGTACCAAGAGTTCCTAGATGTTTTTGACAAGATGCGTGCCGGTACGTTGCTTCCTCACCGGTCTTATGATTGTGCCATAGACCTGCAACCCGGAGCCATTCCTTCTCGGGGCCGGGTTTACCCTCTGTCTGTTGCGGAGAATTATGCTATGGAGGAGTATGTTGCCGATGCTCTGTTGCGGGGGATCATCCGCAAATCCTGCTCTCCTGCAGGGGCTGGCTTCTTCTTTGTGAAGAAAAAGGGTGGCGAGTTAAGACCATGTATCGATTATAGGGGTCTTAACATTAAGAATGCTTACCCTATTCCGCTCATTACAGAACTCTTTGACCGCCTCAAGGGAGCTACAGTCTTTACTAAACTTGATTTGAGAGGAGCGTACAATCTCGTTAGGATCAAGGAGGGCCACAAATGGAAAACAGCATTTAACACCAGGAGCGGGCATTATGAGTATCTTGTAATGCCCTTTGGCCTATTTAATATTCCTGCTGTTTTCCAGGAATTTATTAATGATGTCCTACGAGATATGTTGCAACAGTGTGTTGTGGTGTACTTAGACGACATCCTCATACACTCACCCACACTTAAGGCTCATTGTTCTGATGTTACACAGGTTCTTTAGAGACTAGGTGAGAACGGCCTGTTTTGTAAACTCGAGAAATGTGAGTTCCATCAGACTCAAGTAACCTTCCTAGGTTATGTTATCTCCGTTACAGGGTTCCCCATGGATCCTGACAAGTTATCTGCAGTTCTGCAGTGGCCTCGCCCAGTTGGTCTTTGGTCTATTCAACATTTTTTGGTGTTCGCCAATTACTATAGAAAGTTTATTAAAAACTTTTCTTCCTTGGTCAAACCTATCATAGACATGACCCATAAAGAGAATGATCCACTCCATTGGTCACCTACTGCCATTAAGGCCTTTGATAGTCTTAAGACTGCCTTTGCTGCCGCTCCAGTTCTGGCTCATCCTAACCCTGTCCTGCCTTTCGTTCTTGAGGTCAATGCATCTGAGACTGGAGTAGGTGCCCTCTTGTCTCAATGTCCTACGCCTGACGGTTCCTTGCATCCGTGTGGTTTCTTCTCTAAGAAATTGTCTCCAGCAGAGTGCAATTATGAAATTGCTGACAGGGAATTACTGGCCATAATTTTGGAGGCATCTTTTCGAGGGTACTAGCGTGCCAGTGCTCATTCTTACTGACCACAAGAATTTAACTTATCTATCTGAAGCAAAACGTTTGTTGCCCCGACAGGCCAGATGGGCGCTATTTTTGTCTTGGTTTAATTATGTGGTCTCCTACCTGCCTGTTGGTAAGAATGTTAAGGCTGATGCCCTCTCTCGACAATTTTCGCCTCTGTCCAAGGAGGAGTCTGTACCTACTCGAGTTATACCTCCTGACCATATTTTGGCTACCATACGTACTAATTTGACTTCTCCCTTGGGGGAGGAGATCCTGGCTGCACAAACCAATACACCTCCTGAGAAACCTAGTGGTAAGTGTTTTGTTCCTGAGAATCTTCAAACTAAACTTTTGCACACTTACCACTATCCTAAAGCAGCAGGTCATCCAGGCAAGAACCAAATGATTTGGTCTGTCACTCGACAATTCTGGTGGCCAGCTCTTTGTTCTGATGTTGCTGCGTATGTTGCCTCCTGCTCAGTTTGTGCACAGAATAAGACTCCTCGACGTCTTCCTTTGGGTCTTCTTCAACCGATTGCTAATGGTGAGCGTCCTTGGACACATCTTTCCATGGACTTCATTGTCGAGCTCCCTGTTTCCAATGGCAATACTGTTATCCTTATGGTGGTTGACCGTTTTTCTAAAATGTCACTTTGCATTCCCTTGAAGAAGTTGCCTACCGCTCAGGAGCTTGCTTCAATTTTTTCCCATGAGGTCTTCTGTTTACATGGGTTACCCAAGGAGATAGTGTCGGACCGGGGTAGCCAGTTTGTCTCCAGATTTTGGCGTTCCTTTTGTGCTCAAATGGGGATCCAGCTTTCTTTCTCCTCGGCGTATCACCCTCAATCCAATGGGGCTGCGGAACGGTCTAATCAAGCTCTGGAACAGTTCCTCCATTGCTGTGTCTCAGATCACCACAATAATTGGTCTGAACTGTTACCTTGGGCAGAGTTTGCTCGTAATAGTGCTATTAATGCTTCCTCCAAGTTATCCCCGTGTATGGCGAATTATGGGTTTCAACCATCCTTGTTGCCCGATTCATTCATGTCTCAGGGTATTCCGGCTTTGGAGGAGCATCTCCGGCAACTCCGTTCCACGTGGGTGCAGATTCAGGATTGCCTTCATCCTTCTATGCAGCGCCAAAAGTTCCAGGCTGATCATAGGCGTCTGCCGCGCCTTCCTACCAGGTGGGTGAGAGAGTTTGGCTGTCCTCCCACAACTTGAACCTTCTTGTGCCTTCCAATAAACTGGCTCCCCGTTATGTTGGTCCTTTTTGAATACTCCGACGGGTCAATCTTGTGGCCTATGCTCTTGACCTTCCTGCTGCAATGCGCATCTCCAATGTTTTTCATGTCTCCCTCTTAAAACCATTGGTTTGTAATCGGTTTACCACTGTGTTGCCTCGTCCCCGTCCTATTTTTGTTGACAACCATGAGGAGTATGAGGTCAGCAGCATTATTGACTCTCGTATGTCCAGGGGCCGCATACAGTATTTGGTTCACTGGAGGGGCTACGGTCCGGAGAAGCATTCATGGGTTCCCTCCTGTGATGTTCATGCTCCCGCCCTCCTCCGTGCCTTCCATGCCCGTTTCCCCAATAAGCCTTTTGTCCTCCCGCGGGGGAGGGGTCGTTGAGGGGAGGGTACTGTCAGGGTTTTTTCCCTCTTTTGTGTGTCATGTGCTGCTGGCAGCCATTTTACTCACCTCTCTTGCTGACTCTGGTGCATACTGTGTGATGCTGCTCATTTCCTGCACTTCCTTTTATGGCCAGACTGGTGTACATCATCCATGTGAGACAGGATGCAGTCTCAGAATTGTGATGTCATCACTTATTATTTAAAGGGGCTCTCTTCAGTATGCTTTTCCCTTGCGTTGATTTAGACCTGTTTGTGAGAGCTCCTGTGTATTACCTGGCTGTCTGATGTCCCTCCTGGTTCCTGATCCCTGGCTTGTTCCTGAATCTCCTTGTTCCTGATTCCGGCTTATCTGACTACTCGCTTTGGCTCCTGACTCGGCTCGTCTGACTATTCGCTTTGGCTCCCGACTCGGCTCGTCTGACTATCAGCTCTGGTTTTGATTCCTGGCTTGTTATTTGACTTGTGGACTTTTTATTATTTTTTGCTATTAATAAAGGTGTGATTATTTTTGCACTTCTCGTCTCAGTCTGATTCCTGGCACCCTGACACACGTCCAGGGAGATTAGCTACAGTGCCATGGGCTGTAAACTTCTTGACAATGTTGCGCACAGTAGACACAGGAACATTAAGATCTCTGAAGATGGACTTGTAACCTTGAGATTGTCCATGCTTTTCCACAATTTTTGTTCTCAAATCCTCAGACAATTCTTTGTTGCTCTTTCTCTTCTCCATGCTCAGTGTGGCACACAGAGACACACAACAGAAAGGTTGAGTCAATGTTTCACCATTTTAACTGGTTGCCAGTTTGATTTCTATATTGTCAGCACCTGTTAATTGATACAAGTGAGTTTAATTACAAATTACAGGAGCATCACAAACTTGAAATGCAATTATTTTTTACAATTTTGAGACAATGCCAATAATTTTGTCCAGTCCATTTTTGGAGTTTTGCGTGGAATGTGTCACTTATGGCTTCTTTTTCTCCACTTTTTTGTATCATTCCAATACAAACAAAAGAAATAAACATGTGAATGCATAAACATTTGTAATTGCAATGAAGTGGTGCAATGAAGTCGCGTATTATCTGACAGAAATGCAGGGGTGACAATATTTTTGGACATGACTGTATGCTACAATTACGTAAGTGTTCACTTTGGTGCTATGTGATTGTTATCATAATATATAGGGATGATTTGTGCAATTAAACTTGTTGCAAATGAATATTGTCACAGAACCACACACAATGACACAGATGTGAGGATCTACAGCCACAGTGAAACAAACAGAGCTGTGACGTTACACTGTTATAACTCACTTTTTTAAGTCTCCTGTCCAGGGTAAGGGATAGTATTCCAATTTTGAAATAAAAATTTTATTATGTGTTATTGACCAAACGTCAGAGTTCAACATGTTGACATTTTAACATCCGTTTCAATAGGTTATAAATTGTTTTAAATTGTACAATTAAAACAGCACTCAGACTTACCTTGTGTGCAGTGAAGCTAAAAAGTAACCAAGTTCTGATCTACGGTTAGTTTGCTTTGGCATCAAGTTTTTTAAAACATTTAAAGTCATTTCCAAAATTTTGCAAGCCTGAAAAAAAAAGTGGTTTATTTTGTTCTTCTATTATTTAAGGACAGTATTAATAACAGGTAAAAATGTAAGGGAATATTATTTTTGTGCATTTTGAATTCTTTAAAGGGACAGTAAATGTTTCATATGTATTTTAAAATAAAAGTTGTCAGTATAATAATTATGCTTAATTGTTTAAGATGAAACACTGGCTGTCTGTAACAAATTAATCTTTTCACACCATCTGTGGGTTCTCTGTGGGTTCTCCTGGCAGCTGAGATCCTGTTTTTTTTTCTTCTTTATAGAGACAGATGTGTTATACAATCAGATTACAATTACATAGATCTACTTACTGCTAGGTTTGGGCATGCGTACAGCTCGCAGTCATCTCTCCCTTATAAGCAGTGGCTTGCAATGCTTCCTGCATCGTGATCTACTGTTTATAAAGGAAAGGCAACTGTCAGTAATGCACATGCGCAGTGCATAAGCATTTAGGGCAGGCTGTCACACTTTGATTCAAAGCACCATCCTACCTCTTTAGAAGGAAAAACAAACGAACAAAAAAACCTTGGATTCAGTGGGTGGCCGTAGCAACTCTAGATTTTGGGATAAGATGGGATAATTGTAAAGATGTATTGTTTACAGGCAGCAACAGGCTTTACAGCTTAAACAAATAAGCACTTTATAAATCTTATGATGACAATTTTTGTTTTTAAATGACACATATGAAATGTTTATTGTCCCTTAAATGAATATCTAAACACAAACAGCTGTGCAATAGCCCTCATGTGTGTTAACAGTTATCACCAAGGTCAGACTGGGACCAAAAATAGGCCCGGGTGTTTTAAAGCAGAGAAGCATATTCCCCTCCCCCCCACCTTCTGTTGTTTAACCATACCCCAAAACTGACAAATATAATGTACTAGTTTCATGTACAAAAACATTTAAAGATTGTAACAACCTTCTGTTGCTGTATTTTGTTTATTGATTGTCGTTAAATAGTAAATTGAAATGTAATTAAAAAATTACATTGAAGTTCACATTAAAATAAAGTATAATCGCTTATTGCTCTTTAGCCTGTGAAGTTAGTCTCTCAAAATAACAGGGTGCGCGTGGCAGGACTGAACCTGACCTAGCTCACAGAAACAGCAAGGCAGTTAGAGACAGGACAAGGTTTTGGCCCCACATCATTCACAAATAATAATGCTGGTGGCTGAGTGACACTAAACCCACCACCCAAAAACTGGCTCCTGCTCAAAGGGCAAATGCCCTGTATGCTCTATGCTCAGTCTGGGCCTGGTTATCACAAACAGTGACAACTTTAGACAGAAGCACATTAAATATACTGAAAAATGTAAAAAATATTTCTGATTGTATTTTAAACTTCCATGGAATGTCTTTTTAATATTGTCTATTTAGCGATATACAGGAATTATTAAAATGAGATTGCTAATTTCTTAAAATGGAAAGAAATGAACTCCTGACCATTTCCTCTCACAAAGTGTAAAAGGTCACATCAGTTCCCATCTTTGGTTCATTGCGGAAAGAATCAATTGAAAATATGATTTAAAAATCTGTGAGTTCTTTTATGGTGTTTTTAGTGCATGACATTGACTTTTAAGCAGTATCAAAAAAAAAAATAACACAAATTTAAATGTTAAATCTTCCCCTAAAAATACCAAGACCAACTAACTCAACATAAATTATTACTATTAAAAAGTTCTAATCCAATAATCACATTTGGTTCAAATGGGGCGATATGGAATATATTTTTAAAAACCTCTTAAAAAGAAGCTTCAATGTAGTGAAGTAAATTTATAGATAATGTTTGTTTGAGTTCAGTCAATACTGAGGGATATGGGTCTTAAATATAGAGCCAGTAACATGACAAATTAAAAAGAAAGACTATACAGCAAATCCATTGATCCTCAGATAGTACTGATCCAAATCTGAGATAAGAGAAGTGAAAATGACCCTTTATTATTATTATTATTATTATTATAATTTATTTGTATAGTGCCACAAAATTCCGTAGAGCTGGTTATCATGGGGAGTGAAAAGCTTATTTGGCAGATAAAGACTACAATAAAATGAGAGAGAAGATTAAAAGAGGAAAAGAGAGGGATACACAGGGAGAGAGAGAAATTGAACAAATAGTGTAATCTACTTGAATCAAGAAGTTCCAAGTCAAATTCTTTGATTCATTTGCAATAAACGTTTTATGAGGTTGTACCCAACAGGTCATTATCATAGCCACATTATTACAGATTGCTTTGTTATTCATTACTTTTTTTATGGGGTGCAATAAAAACAAAAAGAGCTATGACATAGGAACAAGGGCAGAACGAGATGGTAGAGGGCATAACAAATTCTATTGGGTCAATTAAAAGGAGTAGAGGGGGTTGTGAAATACTACAATAAGCGTGTCTTCATACAAGCACCTCTTGGCATTGTGAATATCATAGTATTTAGATCACATGACATACAAAAAAACAATGCTTTATCAATACGTAGGTTTTCTCCGCCATACCTTGTCTTCCTTGTTTTGGCCATTTTCCCCTAAAACCGCATCTGCCATGCTCATAGTGGCCTTATACAAAAACTCTGCATCATTTTCTATATGTTGAGTTTCCATTAACAGTAATTTAGCTTGTCCATGATTATTCTCACTGTTTGAAATTAGTGATAACAGGTAAAGACATTTTGATATGTCTTGATTATCTCCGAATTCCTGAAAATGGCATATAATGTAGGTTAGTGTCAAACACTAGTCTGATAATAATGATAATAATAAGACTTATTATTAACAGTATTAGTAGTAGCTGTAGCAAGAATAATATTTTAGTGAAATGAATAATTATATTAGCACTATTACTGCTATTAGTCTTATTGTGATAATTAGCAGTTGCAGCAGTAATAATATTAAAGGGATATTCCGGTAAAAATTTAAAAGCACATAGAGGAATTTCATCTTTGAATAGCAACATATTTATACAAAAAAACAAAGCCAACAAGGGTATCAGCGCAAATCAAAAGTACTGTGCTCTTTTTTAAAACAATGATCTAGAGAACAGATCAAAAACAACTGTGTAATTAAAAAACAAACAAAGAGCGCTGGTATGCTAAATAGGGGATGGCTAAATCTACCTACGAGCAACCTTGCTAACCAGTGTGGGGCAATATCAGTGTTAAATTAGTAAAATAGGTGGGCTCGTATGCAAATACTAAAATACAAAGGTACACCCAATACAATAAAAAAAAGGGTGATTCAGCAATTGAAAATAAATAGTAATCTATTAAAACATGATCTACTTTAACAACCTGTCATAAAACACAATATACAATTGGCTCAGAATCGAGCAACGCGTTTCTGAGGTCTCCTTTCTTTTTCAAGCTTGAGAAAGGAGGGAGACCTCGGAAACGCGTTGCTCAATTCTGTTTGAAGCTGTGGAGCTTGACCCATAGGAGCACCTGTAGCGGCAGGTGTAGGAAGGGGGAGAAATAACGGTCTGGTTTGTTTGATATAGGCTATATGCTATACACCATCACACGTTCTCTTACATACCCCAATAACTTCCAAAAAATCACTCCAAGCTTTGTTAAAAAAGGATCTTGCTCTTAAAAGAAGCCTGAATAGGTTGGATGAATTGCGTTTTATGACATGTTGTTAAAGTATATCATGTTTTAATCGATTACTATTTATTTTCAATTCCTGAATGTTATGTATTAAATTTGATCACCCTTTTTTTAATTGTATTGGGTGTACCTTTGTATTTTAGTATTTGCATATGAGCCCACCTATTTAACTACTTTAACACTGATATTGCACTTTGAATATTTCAGGGCCCCACACAGGTTAGCAGGTTGCTTATAGGTAGATTTAGCCACCCCCTATTTAGCATACCAGCGCTCTGTTTTTGGTTTTTAATTACATAGAAACATATTTGCAACATACATCTATTAGCAAACATTATCCTGATTATTACTGCCTTTTGATTGTTTACCTAAATAGGATATAAGAAAACATGATGTTCCAGTTATATCATATATGTTTTTTGGGGGAGCGTCTTTAAATTAATTAGCAAATGTATTTTGGACAGTTCTTCTAAATCAAACAGATCAGCTTCTAATGGATTAGAATACCATAGAAAAGGAAGCCAACATCACCCGTATTAAATTTGTGTTTATATTAGAGTGGATTGGGAGCCAGTGTTGAAAGTGCATGAAACCCACGTTTTGTCTTTTATGATTGAGTTAGAGCACACACTTTAAAACAACTTTGCAATTTACTTCTTTTGTGTAATTTGCTTTGTTCTCTTGACATCTGTTGTTGAAAAACATACATAAAAAGGTTGTGTAACTGCAATGAACTACTGATGCAGAAGCAAATTGCTGTTCCATCAACAAAGGATACCAAAAGAATGAAGGAAATTTGTTGATTTCATATCCCTTTAACAAAACAATGCAGGACACTACGATTTCTACATATTTAATTATTCTTGCTGCATAAAATAATTTCTTTATACCAGAGGGCTATCAATAAACATGAAAATATATTGTGCCTACAGTAATACATTTAAAAAAAAAAATCAGACATCCTTTAATTCAGGGTGTGCTTTTATATTGAAAACATAATTTTAGCATTTACTTTGACAATTTATATGATATAATATACAGTATGTCTTTGCAAGTAATTACTTATAGGGACATTTATTAAAGCTATACTTTATACTGGAAACATAATTTAAGTCTTTATTTTGACTACATATATGATATTTGCAGATATTAACATTAATTCTTAAGTATCATTAATGTAATTGTGAGAAATAAAATGTTGTATTATGTATGTATTATGGGTGTTTCTTTATTTAAAAGTAAGCTGGGTAATTGCTTTGTGAGAAGGTAACATTGAGATACTCTTTGTTTTTTGTTTTTTTTTACAATGCAGATAAAAATAAAAACAGATAATCAGTGCGGAGTTCAAAATTTGCTTTAAAGTGACCTTGTGGGATTTCACTATAATCTCATGAGTTTTCAATATGATTTTGTAGGATTTCATAGTAAACTTCCTTAAACAGAGGAAGGAAAACAGTGACTGCGACTGCACCTCTGACACATGCTCCCGTGTAAGTCCCAAAAACAAGCATCTGGTTTGGTTGCTTGAAGTTCTTCTATACTGGGATGTGGCTACCGAGAAAATTTTAAGGGAAAACAATATTCCCTTAAAATAGAGATATTCATGTGATATTTTCCAGTCAGCTTTTTACCAATCACAGACATCCCAACCTGCAAAAACTCATTTCAGGGAGGTGGGTTCACCCGCTACTGTGCCGCCACTCCCCCCCCCTCCCAGTTATATATTGGACACCTTGAAACCCTAAATAAGATAGAGACTTATCATTAAAGTAGCTTCCCACTAAAGTCACATAAAAAAGTAGCTTTATTGCACAACCACATACAACAAACCTATTTTCCAGTGATTGTACGCTTGTTTAATGCTTAAATATTTTAGAATACAAAGTTTAATTACGTGCAGTAAATAAGGTAGTATTTGTGTTTTTATTTTATTAGAATAAGTGGGGGCTTTTTGGTTACTGATGCATGCTTTGAGGGTTCTAGAACGTCCCAGCAACTAAAGGCATTCCTTAAATAAACACTTTTCCGGATTTGGGCCACATTGGATCATGGTGCTTGGAGTTTCAGGGAGATTGCATTCCATTTGCTGGCATCAGGGAGTCACTATTACAATCAAGGAGACTCCCTGAACTTCAGGGAGAGTTGGGATGTCTGCATCAGCATATGGGTAACGTGTTCCTTTAATGGGCCACAGCTTTATAAGAATATATTAAAACAGAAAAAAAGAAAAAATGAAGATTTAATACTTTCTTACCTGAAAACATTTGTAAGCTTCTGAAAGAAGATGTTTAGCTGGATGAAAAAAGCCAAGCTGTATCAGCACATAGGCTTTGTCCATCCAAAGATATGGTAGACTCAAACCACTCAGTCCTTTTGTAGTTGCATGCAAGGCTAAAATCTGTACAAAAAAATAAAGATAGAATAATAATAATAACCTACTAATATCTCAATTATTACAGAGTACTATTACATTTATAACTGAAGATACAATTAATATAGAATTGAAAAAAAAACTAAAACAAACTTGGCTATAACAGTTAAATATGTATAGTAACAACATTATACGTTTTACCTTTGGTTTTTTATGCATCAGATGATGGTTAGTCGATTGTTCCAAACACATTTCATTCTTCTTTTTAGTCTTATTAATCAACATTTCTTGTCTGCAGCTAAATTAGAAATTTCATATACAAGTTAAAGACATAACATTCAATTTTAATATTTGAGAAGTGGAACATATATGTTGCAGCAATTTAATAATTTTCTCTGGTGCGATTCGTTTAATTGTACATGCTATAAAATCATAACATAATGTAGATAGTTCAGAGTTTTGAGGATGATTGATCAGAGTGAGATAGAAACAAACAACATAGGTTTGTCATTGGAATGGTGGGTGTAAAATCTCCTCCTTTAAGGGACATAATACTCATATGCTGTAAAAAGCTGACAGGAAAATATCACCTGAGCATATCTATGTAAAAAAGGAAGATATTTTAACTCACAATTTCTTCAGCTCAAAAGAGTAAGTCCTGTGTAAAAAGTTATACTTCAGCTGCTGTCCAGCTGCAGGTAAAAAAAAATAAAAAATGAAGAAATGAACTGCAGCCGATCAGCATAATCAGTGCTGAGGTCATGAACTCTTTTACTGTGATCTCATGAGATTACACTTAACTCTCATGAGATTTCATAGTAAACTTCCTTAAAATGAATATGGAAATAACATGAGTGTGCATGAGGCTCACTCCCTTGCCTGTCCCGGGACAGACATGCTGATTTGTTGCTTAAAGTCCATTGCAATGGGGCTTGAATACTTAGGACATTTTGAGGTAAAATATATTTATTTTTTACATAGAGATGTTCAGATGATATTTTCTAGTCATCTTTTTATAGCTATGCTGCATCACTTTCAAGTGTTTAAACATTTGAGTATCATGGCCCTTTAAAGCTGCTTTTGAGTGTTAGAAGTAGTATTTCCACTGGTGGAATCTCTATTGTGAAAAAATGAAGTGATTGGAAAGGTGTATGACAGCTATGGCGACCAGAATTAGTACAAAAATTGGTAAACAATTATGTTTTCATGTAATTTAAAAGGACGACACCTACATGTTTTCTTCCGTGATTCAGATAGAGCAGGTGATTTTAAACAACTTTCTCATTTACTTCTATTATCAATTTTTTCATTGTTCTCTGTATCTTTTGTTGAAAAACAGGGACATAAGCTCAGGAGCGTGGAGGTGTCTGGAGCACTATATAGCAGCAGTTTTGCAAGAATATTATCCATTTGCAAGAGCACTAGGTATCTCTTCAAGAAAGAATATCATAGGAATGAAGCGAATTTCATAATAGAAGTAAATTAGAAAGTTTTTAAAAATTGTATGCTCTGTCTGAATCATAAAAATAAACTTTTTGGGTTTTATATCCCTTTAATTATGTAAAAACCTATATTGTAAACTGATCGTAAAACAACAAACATAAGTCTGAAAAATATTTACCTTATCAACTCATGTTCAGTGATGAACATATTACTAACCGCTTTCTCGTGATAAGAGGCCGCTTGGTGCAAATTTAGATCTGCACATATTTGACAAAGTCTAAAAAAAAAATGTGGTAATTAATGTCAAAGTATAATGCTTTACTATAGAGGATTATTTTACTGTGTAATCTAAATGATATCAAGTAGCAAACTATAAGCAATAGTTATAAAAGTAAAAAAAAAAGGTTAACAGAACAACAATCATTTCATAATGAGAAAGACTAGAAAATGCAAAGTATCACATATGGGGAGCCCATGGTTTTGACACTGAATTTAATCATTTTGTCCATATAGATAATATTGTATATGTCACTTATTGTATAGGTGCATAACAGTGAATATAGAAATAAAACACTTAAATGTGAAATGTATTGTAATGAATTGATGTACCATTAGATGACATCTTCAGACATCCCAACCTGCAAAAACTCATTTCAGGGAGATGGCTTCACCCGCTACTGTGCAGCCAACCGCCGTCCCCCCCCCCCCCCTCCCGGTTATATATTGGACACCTTGAAACCCTAAATAATATAGAGACTTATCATTAAAGTGCTTCCCACTAAAGTCACATTTAAAAAAAAAGTAGCTTTATTGCACAACCACATACAACAAACCTATTTTCCAGTGATCGTATGCTTGTTGGTAGTATTTGTGTTTTATTTTATTAAAATCAGTGGTGGCTTTTTTGGTTACTGATGCATGCTTTGAGGGTTCTATAACGTCCCAGCAACTAAAGGCATTCCTTAAGGAAACACTTTTCTGGATTTGGGCCACATTGGATCATGGTACTTGGAGTTTCAAGGAGATTGCATTCCATTTGCTGGCATCAGGGAGCCGCTATTGCAATCAGGGAGAACTTCAGGGAGCGTTAGAATGTCTGCATCTTTTCATTATAAAATCAGTTTTGATGGTGAAATCAAGTTTCATTAAACTTTACTAGGGAAAATGAGTATCAATGTAATTTTAAATATTTTGTGGCATAAAATGGAAAATCAAAATGGCGTTCTTATGTAATAATGCATTTCAGTTACTGACTGTAGATAACCATGTATTTAAAGGCACAGTAAACACCTTGCAATTACAAGACATTTCTGTTGTGTTGCTATAGAATAATATATCAGCCAATCTAATATTTTAAAAAAAAAAAATTAACATCCTTTTCACTACAATTATTTTTTAGTAGCCAAACTCCACTCACCCACAGACAGCAAGGCTAGACACGGTCATAAAGTTAGTATAAAGTGAACTGTTTTGCATTTATCTAATAAAGCCAACGTGGGACATATATGTAACATTGAGGAGTCAGCAGGATGCATTTACAGTCCTGAGAATTACAAATTGCTCAACTTTCAGAGCTCAATTACCTGAAAAGGGGGCACAATAAATAATGGAAATATATTGTACGGTTGCTTCATTATGCATAACTAAACATTTATATATAAAAAAAAATCTCAAGGTGTTTACTGTCCCTTTAACTTTCACACTTGGGTAAAATACAAAGCCCCAATCAGGAGCCGCAAGACTGGCAGCTTTGCGCAAGATACAGCTTGTCACCCAATCAGTAGCAGAAGTTTCACAAAGCTGCCAATCACAAGCTGTGTCCAACTCAGGAGCTGCAAGTCCGACAACTCTCAACTCTTTCATTGCAAACACAACATGAGCTCATGAATGTAATATGTGCATTAAAATGTCCGTTAAAGCAGAAAGGTGATGTATGGGCTGCTTTCCTATTGTTTGCATCATATTCAGCACCATCTCTTAAAGACTTCAACTTGCATAATCACTAACCTCAAATGATAGAAATCTGAAAGACTTTTACTCTCCACAGCATCATGTGCAATCACTTCAGCAAGATGAAGTACAGGAAGGGTCAGATGAGTAAAAGAAATACCAAGCAACTCCTTTATTAACAGGTCGAGGTAGTAAAGGCTGAATGTCTATAGAATAAAAAAATGAATAGAGTAAGTTTTACAAATTCAAGCATACAGCATTAACATATCTTGAATACACATTACAATGAATACAGAAAATTTAAAGTCTTCAAATTATTCGAAAAGGTAAATATGGCCTTAAAGGGACAGTAAAGTCACAATTAGACATTCATGATTTAGACAAAGCATACAATTTTAAACAACTTTCCAATTTACTTCTATTATTTAATTTGCTTCCTTCTCTTGTTATCCTTTGCTGAAAGGTTTATCTAGGAAAGCTCAGAAGCAGCATAGAACCTAGGTTCTAGCTGCTGATTGGTGGCTGCATATATATATATATATATATATATATATATATATATATATATATATATAGATAAATTTTTATGATTGTCATTGGCTCACCCTTGTGTTCAGTTAGAAACCAGTAGTGCATTGCTGCTCCTTCAATAAATAATACCAAGAGAATAAAGCAAATTTGATAATAGAAGTAAACTGCAAAGTTGTTTAAAATTGTATGTTCTACCTAAATCATGAAAGAAAAATGTGGGGTTTCATGTCCCTTTAAAGTGAAGGAAGTTTTGTTAACAATCAATCGTATTTATGATCCTTTTACTAACTGAAATCCAGTCGCTAGGTTTGTTTTTAAAAAATAATTATTTATTTAGGTATTTTTCTAACTATATTTTTCTTACCGTTCCCTGCATATTCTCCTCCCATCTACCATTTCCGGGTTTATGATACTGTGACGTATAGAGCGGTCCCATCCGCTCTATACGTGTCTACTAAGCTCGTGCACATCGAGCATGGAATAACCACGCATGCGCATCATGAGTTCCTATGCTGTTCCTACTATGCCTACACAATCAAGTTTATACTGCGCATGCGCGAAACGTGGACGCGCGCGCTTGGCAAATGCGAAGTAGAAGATGTTACGCATGCGCATCTAGACCCATCTGATGATGACGTAAATTGACGGCCGCCTAACGGCCAAAGAATCAATTGGATGGCTGAACAACGTGATCGTTGTTTATAAAAAAAAAAAATTCACGGGTTGATTTTCGGATAGCCGAATACATAACAATAATACAAGATATCTCAGGTAATATAGAGAATTCGAAATATTGATGAAAGAAAGTTATATTTATTTTGCTTGATATCTGTAATTATTTATAATAGAGCGTTTCACTTTACCTTCACTTTAAGTTCTGTTGTGAAACAGTGATGTCACTCTCTAATTTCTTAGCTTTTCAAAACTTTAAGTAAATAGCCTATTGTTAATTCAGCATTAAGACAAATCAGAAGATTGTACAAGTTTAACTCTTAGCACTGAAAAATGTTAGATTATTTTCAATGACAGTAATATCTGAGCCATGTAGATAAATACCCACTAAAGAAATTCAGATACATTTTTTTTTTTATTTATAAAAGAAATTCCTTGTGAATCAGTCATGTTTATAGTAATTTCTCCTGCAATCTGAGCATTTTTGTCCAAACTACATTCAAAGAACCCACAAAACAAATTGCTGACGATTCAAAAATGAATTTTGCCTTCCTAGATTCCCTTAGCAGTGTATTTGGAAAACTGCTCAGGACAATATTAGTTAACCATCTATGGGCTAGATTAGAAGTGGAGCGCTAAATATCACTTGTGTGCAAGCAATATTAGCGCTCCACTTTGTAATATTAGCACACAATAATGTAAGAGAGCATACTCCTTACTCCATTTTACTAGAAAAATCTTGGGGGGGGGGGGGGAAATATCCCCATTTTTTTCAGGTTTTTTTCCTGGTGCCATCCCATCTCTAGCAAGGAGCATTTCTGTATAATTGTTAGCTACTGGATTGCTTATTTGAAGTGATTACTTTGGCATGTGGCACTTGGCATGTTTAGCCACTATCCAGGCTGATATAGATAGTCAAAAAGGTAGAAAAACAGACAAATAGATAGATGATAGATTGATAGGTAGGTAAATAGACCAACAGATAGATATTGTGGGTGTGGGTTGATCAATCTGTCTATGCATCTATCTGTAAGGGCCGGCGTTTTGTATTAGGCAGCATAGGCAGCCACCTTAGGGCGCAGTAGCATGGGGGCGCTGAGAGCGGTGCCGACTGCTGAGGATAATCTGTTAATAATTTAATTAAATTTATTATTTATTAAATTGTTGTTGTCCAGTTTAATTTTTTATCGCTGATTTCTTCGCTGCGCCAGCTGGCTCTGGCTAACTCCCTGCATGCGCCTGTACCTGCAACGCTTACGCGATTTAGTGTCTTACTAGTACTTCCTGTTCCTGGGCTGGCCTGGCCCGGCTATTGTATAGCCTATTGGAATGTGGGCATGCAGCGCGTGCGTGTGGTGGCCGTGTCAGAGAGTGGAGGAGGCGGAGCTAACTTGCGCAGCTGCGCTGCCTGTTTACATCATCAGACTATGACTCGCTCGACTGAGAGAGGGAGAATGGTGCGGGAAGTGGGATGAGCAGCCGCCTGACTCCATCTAAGAGCCACGTGAGGAATCGAGTGATTGATGCTGCCCAGAGACGGCCGGCCCAGCCTGCAGACAACCGAGTGAAGAGACGAGTAAGGAGAATGGTCGGGGTTTCTGACTCTGAGGAGGCCGGAGCAGGCATACTTAATGACATTCAATCCTGATAGAATTATGTATTATGGTATCAACTGACGGCGGTTGACCAGGCTGAAGCAGCCAGCACCTATATACATTAGAGCAGTGTTGTGTGTGTACAGTCCGGTACTTTGGTTATTGGGGCTTCAAGATAGTGTGTCACCCCGCTTCTCAATCCTCTGTGACTCTGAATAATGTTAGGGAACTGGCCTGCATACATGAGTAACTGTTGCAGTGTTTTGGGGGGATGGCAAGGTGTCCTAACTTAAGTTATATATGTATATAATATACCCGGTTGCAAGGCACACTAAACAAAGAACACAAATAATTTATTAATAAATATACAACAGCAATTTTTTTAATGGTTGCTACTGGGCCTATCATCAGGCAGTGTTACCTTTGACATGTTATATTAATAACTTTTTTATTGCTATTCTACATTTAGTGTGCCACTTTGTCCTGAAAAAAAGGAGATGACAAATATAATTCAGAGAAGATTCAATTTATTTTGTGTGAAACCATGAATTGTTAATATAGCATGGAAAGGTGAACTTTGAATTTATGTATAATGGACTACAATAAATACATTAGGAAGGTTTCCCAAGTTTTTTTTTAGTTCTGACACATTTCAAAAACCTCAGTTAATCTAATGCTTATCAAATGCAGATAAACCCCCTATTCTTTGCATAGTGACAATCTGGTATGACTATCTGGTATCTCAGATTCATTGCTCTGGGCTTGTTGAAAACAAATGTTCCCCTGTATCAAGTAAGTAAATATATATATATATATATATATATATACATACACACTATATATATATATATATATATATATATATATATATATATATATATATATATATATATATATATATAAATATATATATATATATATATACACTATATATATATATATATATATATATATATATATATATATATATATATATATATATATATATATATATATATATATATATATATTTGATACCGGCAAGGTCCACTCAGCCTTTCATCCTTCCGAGGTCGGTAAAATGAGTACCATTAAAGGGACATATTACTCATATGCTAAATCACTTGAAACTGATGCAGTATAACTATAAAAAGCTGACAGGAAAATATCACCTGAGAATCTCTATGTAAAAAAGGAAGATATTTTACCTCACAATTTCCTCAGCTCAGCAGAGTAAGTTCTGTGTAAAAAGTTATACTTCACCTGCTCCCAGCTGCAGGTAAAAATAAAAAATAAAAATGAAGAAATGAACAGCAGCCAATCAGCATCAGCAGTGCTGAGGTCATGAACTCTTATTGTGATCTCATGAGATTTGACTTAACTCTCATGAGATTTCATAGTAAGCTTCCTTTACCTGATTGGTGAAATAATATGAGAGTTCACGAGGCTCATCCTTTCAGCTGTCCCAGGACAGACACACTAAAATGCTGCTTAGAAATCCTTTACAATGGGAGGTGGCTACTAAGGAACTTTTGAGGTAAAATATCTTTCTTTTTTACATAGAGATGTTCAGGTGATATTTTCTAGTCAGCTTTTTACAGCTATGCTGCAGCACTTTAAAGTGTTTAAACATTTGGGTATTATGGCCCTTTAAGTTGGGTAATAATAACACCTGTTATCAGTGTCGCGAGTCGATTAAGTTCGAGGTTGTGCGCCATACAAGTATTAAATTATTATTAATTTGTGTGTGTGTGTATATATATATATATATATATATATATATATATATATATACACACATACACAAACACCACATACAGTATATGGTGTATGTATATATATATATATATATATATATATATACACACACACACACGTGTGGCTGCCCCTACATTTTTGATTGGGGGGGGCGCAAAATTTATCCTCGCCTGTGTGGCCAAAAATCCTAGCACTGGCCCTGCTATCTGTCTGTCTGTCTGTCTGTCTTAGGGCCAGATAATCTAAAGCTCTCTACTTAGATTATCTAAGAAGTTTTGTCAGTACTGTGAGGACCCTCAAAGTGTCCCAAAAATGCAACTTTTAGCTTGATAACTATCTAGCTATGCAATTTTCTGGATGTGAATGAGAGACACCTACATTGCAAAATAATGATCAAAAAAGCCCCCCAAACTTTTGCATGTCTCAGAATGCGGAAGAAGGTGGGCGCTTGCGGTGTTCGACTCTTTTGGGAGACGGGTTTCTTCTTGTGAAAGTGCAACACACTAAGATATGTGCACATATCCAGATCTTAGTGTGTTGTGCTTTCATAAACAGAAATCTGGCTCCAAAAAGAGCCTAACATCACGAGCGGCCGCTTTCATCCGCATTTGGAGGCATCCGAAACTTCCTAATGCACAGGCACTAGTATAAATGTGTCTAATTGTATATGTTTTCATAGATTTTTCACTAGTGACTTTTCACTATTTACACAGTAGATCTTCTTTTATAGAATATCAGAAACTGGAACCATTTGGATTACAATATAAAAAATGGATTGTAGGTACCATATTGTAGCTCTGAATATTATGCCATTTCCTACTACAAGTGGCATGTAAAAGAAGGACGAGTAAGTTTTAGCTGTAGTTAATAATTCAGAAGAGAAATATGCTGGCATAGCCATAATATACAAGATTATGCAAGACTGTTAAATATAATCCGTAATCTGTACATGTATTCAGGTCAAAAACCTAAATAATTCATGTATTTTGTATACAATGGCAGCATTCTCCATACAAAAAAATATCAGCAATTAAATTAATAATTTAGAAAATAACTCTGAGTTAGCACTATTACATAATTCCCTTTCAGAATTACTGAGACAATGTGTTTGTTGATGGGACAGCATATTATTAACAATGGAACAGCCTGGGTGATATAGCAAATGGCAAAGTTTAGTTAAAACTCGGCCATATTCTTATAAAGTGCTAAGTGCCAGTGCACATTTTATTTACCAATTTAATTAAATGAAGAGTTAGCAAAACAGCTGTTTGAAATACGGAAAATTTAATGTAGCATAGTTTTAAATTGCACCATAAAACAATTATTGACATTCTTTTGAGCTTGTCAATCCAAATAATATCTTATATGTTAACAAACATATTTTAACTGAATATAGAAATTAACATTTCAATGGCAAAAATAAATTGTTGCATTTAACCTGGATGATGAATTAAATCAACAATGTACATGGATGTTAAAAAATAAACTTTCATGATTCACACAGAGTGTACAATTCTTTTTTTAAATCAATTGAATTTTCTTATTTCTATTGAAATATACTGTAACACATACATTTATACACACACACACGTAGGCACACATACATACACATATACCTATACACATTTATGTGCATCTTTGAGCCAGTCCAACACCTTGACATTTACCAAATCTCTTTACATTAGTGTTAAAAAAGTTATTTCAATAAAACAAAAATCTTTATTTTACTTTAAATAACTCACCACATTGAAAGAATAGGGCACGTTAAAAAAAAATGTCCATAATAAGATTCTCTAGTAAATCTTGTTTAATCCCTTGTAATTCCAGATTGTGCACTTTCTTATAACACGGTTGCAGAATGAATAGCCCACTCTGCGCTATTGATTGTGCTCCACTTGTAATCTAAGTCTAATTGTCTCGTGATTACATCTTTTGACTGAATGAATTTGGCTTAAAGTTGGCATTTTGATGGTCATTCAGATAACTGCAATAACGGTCATAGTGCAACTGCAATGATATTACTGGGAAATTATTGAGAAAATAGTTTTTAGTTGTTATGAGATGTTGAGGGCCTTGATCACCACAATGTTGCCAGCTGCTCATCTTGTGAGGTCCGTGTAAGCGTTGTAGACAGAATTAGGGCTCGTTTTAGAGAGAATGATTAACTACTTAAATACAGTACCTTGTGAAGATATGTTTGACAACACTATCTGGCATTAAATATGTTAATAGGATTTTGAACATTAGTGGCAATGTCAACAAGAAACTTGATACTTCAAGCAGCCACAATGTATCACTGGAAATGACAGCCACTATACAGTCACAAGAGCTTGGTAGCCAACTGTAATACACCTTAAAGGGACACTGAACCCAAATTTTTTTCTTTTGTGATTCAGATAGAGCATGCAATTTTAAGCAACTTTCTAATTTACTCCTATTATCAATTTTTCTTTGTTCACTTGCTATCTTTATTTGAAAAAGAAGGCATCTAAGCTTCTTTTTTGTTTCAGAATTCTGGACAGCACTTTTTTATTGGTGGATGAATTTATCCACCAATCAGCAAGAATAACCCAGGTTATTCACCAAAAATGGGCCGGCATCTAAACTTACATTCTTGCATTTCAAATAAAGATACCAAGAGAAGGAAGAAAATTTGATAATAGGAGTAAATTAGAAAGTTGCTTACAATTGCATGCTCTATCTGAATCTTGAAAGAAAAAATTTGGGTTCAGTGTCCCTTTAAAGGCTCTATAAAAAATTACTATAATTCTGAAAATTGATTACAAGTGGAGAGCAAAAATATTAGCACTATTGTGTGATAATGTCAAAGGTAAACTTGTTCTGGTTATGCTGGGACCCAATTTGCAGAGGTAGAGTAGAGAGATTTACAAGAAGCCAATCAGACCAGTCCAAATTGCATGCCAGGGGTCAATACCAGTAATCAGTCCAATCAGCAAACTCAGCAGGTAAGGGAAAGGCAATAGAGCAGTCCAGATAGCCAAGCCAGGGTCAATACAAGTAATCAGTCCGATCAGCAAACACAGCAGGTAAGGGAAAACCAATAGAGCAGTCCAGCAAGCCAAGCCAGGGGACAATACCATTAATCAGTCCGATCAGTAAACACAGAAGGTAAGGGCAAAGCAATAGAGCAGTCCAGATAGCTAAAACAGGGGTCAATACCAGTAATCAGTCTGAAGAGCAAACACAGCAGGTAAGGGCAAAGCAATAGAGCAGTCAAGATAGCCAAGCCAGGGTCAATACCAGTAATCAGTCCGATCAGCAAACACAGCAGGTAAGAGAAATGCAATAGAGTAGTCCAGATAGCCAAGCCAGGGTCAATACCAGTAATCAGTCCGATCAGCAAACACAGCAGGTAAGGGAAAACCAATAGAGCAGTCCAGCAAGCCAAGCCAGGGGACAATACCATTAATCAGTCCGATCAGTAAACACAGAAGGTAAGGGCAAAGCAATAGAGCAGTCCAGATAGCTAAAACAGGGGTCAATACCAGTAATCAGTCTGAAGAGCAAACACAGCAGGTAAGGGCAAAGCAATAGAGCAGTCAAGATAGCCAAGCCAGGGTCAATACCAGTAATCAGTCCAATCAGCAAACACAGCAGGTAAGAGAATTGCAATAGAGCAGTCCAGATAGCCAAGCCAGGGTCAATACCAGTAATCAGGCTGAACAGCAAATACAGCAGGTAAGTAGAGCAGTCCAGATAGTCAAGCCAGGGGGCAGAAACAAATAGGGTATAAGGAAACACAGATTACCAGGAAACACAGACACTAAGTGCAGCAATGTTCAAGAACTGATTAAAGTAAGTTGCTGGAATTACTCCTCCTTTGGGAATGGTTCAACAGGATAAGATTCAATGCAAAGTACAGCACCTCTGTTTTTACTGGCTTGTAATACCTGCTTTTCGCCATATAGGTTAGTGGAGTTCATGTTCCCTTTTCCGTCAGCATGTTGATGTGTTTTAAGCCTTAAGCCTGGGGACTGAATTAGTGGAAGCACAGGCAGAGAAACAGCAGATGACAGAGTGGTTGAGAGAAGAGGACTTTCAAAGTGGGATACTGGCACACTGGGTAGACTGCATAAAGATGTACAAGACACAGACCTCACAAAGGCCGCGGCAGGTTGAACCAATCTCTGTGCAGCACAGATTGCAACAGGTACAGTGATTCTCTTTCTGGGACTGTTTGGGGTTATATCATGACAGATAACCATCATGCAGAAACTCCAGCAAACTCCATATCCTTTAAAGGAATAGTAAACCCAACATTTTTCTTTCATGATCCGGATAGAACATACAATTTTAAACAAATTTCCAATTTACTTCTATTATCAAATTTGCTTCATTCTTTTGTTATCCATTGCTGAAGAAACATCATTGCACTACTGGCAGGAAGCTGAACACATCTAGTTAGCCAATCAAACGAGACAAATGTGTGCAGGCACCAATTAGCAGCAGCTCCCAGTGGTGTATGATATGTGCGTATTCTTTTTCAACAAGGGATACTAAGAGAACGAAGCACATTTGAAAATAGAGGTGAATTTAAAAGTGTCTTAAAATGACATGTTCTATCTGAATCATGCAAGTTTAATTTTGACTTTCCTATCCCTTTAATATGTAGATTAAGTTGTCTGTACTCTAGCTTTTAATGTTTAAATTACCAGTTGTGGAATATTCAACTTCTGCAACCTAGCCCACACAGCCGCCAAACTGCCTAGTTTGAGCTTCTCTGGGTGTGGATGCCAAACTTAATTCTGCTGCAAGCATGTCTGGAGTCACCAGAAGAAACCATTGAAGCTCTTGAGCCAGAGGCCTAGATTTAGAGTTCGGCGGTAGCCGTCAAAACCAGCGTTAGAGGCTCCTAACGCTGGTTTTGGCCGCCCGCTGGAATTTGGAGTCAGTGATTAAAGGGTCTAACGCTCACTTTTCAGCCGCGACTTTTCCATACCGCAGATCCCCCTACGCCATTTGCGTAGCCTATCTTTTCAATGGGATCTTCCTAACGCCGGTATTTAGAGTCGTTTCTGAAGTGAGCGTTAGAGCTCTAACGACAAGATTCCAGCCGCCTGAAAATAGCAGGAGTTAAGAGCTTTCTGGCTAACGCCGGTTTATAAAGCTCTTAACTACTGTACCCTAAAGTACACTAACACCCATAAACTACCTATGTACCCCTAAACCGAGGTCCCCCCACATCGCCGCCACTCGATTAAATTTTTTAACCCCTAATCTGCCGACCGCCACCTACGTTATACTTATGTACCCCTAATCTGCTGCCCCTAACACCGCCGACCCCTGTATTATATCTATTAACCCCTAACTTGCCCCCCACAACGTCGCCGCAAGCTACTTAAAATAATTAACCCCTAATCTTCCGACCGCAAATCGCCGCCACCTACGTTATCCCTATGTACCCCTAATCTGCTACCCCTAACATCGCCGACCCCTATGTTATATTTATTAACCCCTAATCTGCCCCCCTCAACGTCGCCGACACCTACCTACACTTATTAACCCCTAATCTGCCGAGCGGACCTGAGCGCTACTATAATAAAGTTATTAACCCCTAATCCGCCTCACTAACCCTATCAAAAATAGTATTAACCCCTAATCTGCCCTCCCTAACATCGCCGACACCTACCTTCAATTATTAACCCCTAATCTGCCGACCGGAGCTCACCGCTATTCTAATAAATGTATTAACCCCTAAAGCTAAGTCTAACCCTAACACTAACACCCCCCTAAGTTAAATATAATTTTTATCTAACGAAATAAATTAACTCTTATTAAATAAATGATTCCTATTTAAAGCTAAATACTTACCTGTAAAATAAATCCTAATATAGCTACAATATAAATTATAATTATATTATAGCTATTTTAGGATTAATATTTATTTTACAGGCAACTTTGTAATTATTTTAACCAGGTACAATAGCTATTAAATAGTTAAGAACTATTTAATAGTTACCTAGTTAAAATAATAACAAATTTACCTGTAAAATAAATCCTAACCTAAGATATAATTAAACCTAACACTACCCTATCAATAAAATAATTAAATAAACTACCTACAATTACCTACAATTAACCTAACACTACACTATCAATAAATTAATTAAACACAATTGCTACAAATAAATAAAATTAAATAAACTATCTAAAGTACAAAAAATAAAAAAGAACTAAGTTACAGAAAATAATAAAATATTTACAAACATAAGAAAAATATTACAACAATTTTAAACTAATTACACCTACTCTAAGCCCCCTAATAAAATAACAAAGCCCCCCAAAATAAAAAATTCCCTACCCTATTCTAAAATACAAATATTACAAGCTCTTTTACCTTACCAGCCCTGAACAGGGCCCTTTGCGGGGCATGCCCCAAGAATTTCAGCTCTTTTGCCTGTAAAAAAAAACATACAATACCCCCCCCCCAACATTACAACCCACCACCCACATACCCCTAATCTAACCCAAACCCCCCTTAAATAAACCTAACACTACCCCCCTGATGATCTTCCTACCTTGTCTTCACCATGCCAGGTTCACCGATCCGTCCTGGCTCCAAGATCTTCATCCAACCCAAGCGGGGGCTAGACATCCACTGAAGAAGTCCAGAAGAGGGTCCAAAGTCTTCCTCCTATCCGGCAAGAAGAGGACATCCGGACCGGCAAACATCTTCTCCATGCGGCATCTTCTATCTTCTTCCATCCGATGACGACCGGCTCCATCTTGAAGACCTCCAGCGCGGATCCATCCTCTTCTTCCGACGACTAGACGACGAATGACGGTTCCTTTAAGGGACGTCATCCAAGATGGCGTCCCTCGAATTCCGATTGGCTGATAGGATTCTATCAGCCAATCGGAATTAAGGTAGGAATTTTCTGATTGGCTGATGGAATCAGCCAATCAGAATATAGTTCAATCCGATTGGCTGATCCACTCAGCCAATCAGATTGAGCTCGCATTCTATTGGCTGATCGGAACAGCCAATAGAATGCGAGCTCAATCTGATTGGCTGATTGGATCAGCCAATCGGATTGAACTATATTCTGATTGGCTGATTCCATCAGCCAATCAGAAAATTCCTACCTTAATTCCGATTGGCTGATAGAATCCTATCAGCCAATCGGAATTCGAGGGACGCCATCTTGGATGACGTCCCTTAAAGGAACCGTCATTCGTCGTCTAGTCGTCGGAAGAAGAGGATGGATCCGCGCTGGAGGTCTTCAAGATGGAGCCGGTCGTCATCGGATGGAAGAAGATAGAAGATGCCGCTTGGAGAAGATGTTTGCCGGTCCGGATGTCCTCTTCTTGCCGGATAGGAGGAAGACTTTGGACCCTCTTCTGGACTTCTTCAGTGGATGTCTAGCCCCCGCTTGGGTTGGATGAAGATCTTGGAGCCAGGACGGATCGGTGAACCTGGCATGGTGAAGACAAGGTAGGAAGATCATCAGGGGGGTAGTGTTAGGTTTATTTAAGGGGGGTTTGGGTTAGATTAGGGGTATGTGGGTGGTGGGTTGTAATGTTGGGGGGGGGGTATTGTATGTTTTTTTTTACAGGCAAAAGAGCTGAAATTCTTGGGGCATGCCCCGCAAAGGGCCCTGTTCAGGGCTGGTAAGGTAAAAGAGCTTGTAATATTTGTATTTTAGAATAGGGTAGGGAATTTTTTATTTTGGGGGGCTTTGTTATTTTATTAGGGGGCTTAGAGTAGGTGTAATTAGTTTAAAATTGTTGTAATATTTTTCTTATGTTTGTAAATATTTTATTATTTTCTGTAACTTAGTTCTTTTTTATTTTTTGTACTTTAGATAGTTTATTTAATTTTATTTATTTGTAGCAATTGTGTTTAATTAATTTATTGATAGTGTAGTGTTAGGTTAATTGTAGGTAATTGTAGGTAGTTTATTTAATTATTTTATTGATAGGGTAGTGTTAGGTTTAATTATATCTTAGGTTAGGATTTATTTTACAGGTAAATTTGTTATTATTTTAACTAGGTAACTATTAAATAGTTCTTAACTATTTAATAGCTATTGTACCTGGTTAAAATAATTACAAAGTTGCCTGTAAAATAAATATTAATCCTAAAATAGCTATAATATAATTATAATTTATATTGTAGCTATATTAGGATTTATTTTACAGGTAAGTATTTAGCTTTAAATAGGAATCATTTATTTAATAAGAGTTAATTTATTTCGTTAGATAAAAATTATATTTAACTTAGGGGGGTGTTAGTGTTAGGGTTAGACTTAGCTTTAGGGGTTAATACATTTATTAGAATAGCGGTGAGCTCCGGTCGGCAGATTAGGGGTTAATAATTGAAGGTAGGTGTCGGCGATGTTAGGGAGGGCAGATTAGGGGTTAATACTATTTATGATAGGGTTAGTGAGGCGGATTAGGGGTTAATAACTTTATTATAGTAGCGCTCAGGTCCGCTCGGCAGATTAGGGGTTAATAAGTGTAGGCAGGTGTCGGCGACGTTGTGGGGGGCAGATTAGGGGTTAATAAATATAACATAGGGGTCGGCGATGTTAGGGCAGCAGATTAGGGGTACATAGGGATAACGTAGGTGGCGGCGGTTTACGGAGCGGCAGATTAGGGGTTAAAAGTGTAATGCAGGGGTCAGCGATAGCGGGGGCGGCAGATTAGGGGTTAATAAGTGTAAGGTTAGGGGTGTTTAGACTCGGGGTACATGTTAGAGTGTTAGGTGCAGACGTAGGAAGTGTTTCCCCATAGGAAACAATGGGGCTGCGTTAAGAGCTGAACGCTGCTTTTTTGCAGGTGTTAGGTTTTTTTTCAGCTCAAACTGCCCCATTGTTTCCTATGGGAGAATCGTGCACGAGCACGTTTTTGATGCCGGCCGCGTCCGTAAGCAACTCTGGTATCGAGAGTTGCATTTGCGGTAAATATGCTCTACGCTCCTTTTTTGGAGCCTAACGCAGCATTTGTTTGAACTCTCGATACCAGAGTTAAATTTATGGTGCGGCCAGAAAAAAACCTGCGGAGCGTTAACAGCCCTTTTACCGCCGAACTCCAAATCTAGGCCAGAGTCTGTAGAAGAAGGGACCAAGGCTGTCTCAGTCAATAAGGAATTACTGTTAGAAAAGTTGCCTTTTCCTGCTGGATTCTGCAATGTAACCTTGAAATGAAAAGGATTGAATGGAACACAAAACAGATGCAGAAATGCATCTACTCCCATTGAGGGGAGGGAAAGTGGCTGAAAGATTGGGGCACTTGGTAATTGCATCTGTATGCCATCAGGTCCACATCTGGACATCCCCATCTGTAGAGGATTTGACTAAGGAGATGAACATTCATTCTCCATTCAGTCTGTTGGAGAGGACTGTGACTGATATAATCTGCTTCACAGTTCCATATTTCTGGAAGATAGTATGTTGTCAAATATGATAAATTCTTTTGTGCCCACAGAAAGATTGGATCTATTTCTCAAAGAACTAGATGACTGTGAGTACCTCCCTGTAGATTTAGAAAGCTTGAGAAAGGGGCAGGAGCCCCAAAACGTTGCTCTAATAAACAGGTTATCCCTGACTTTGGAGTGCTACCTTCTTTGTTTTGTTTTGCTTGTAGCTTTACATAAGACATTGCTGTCCCGTTGTCTGTTGCAAGTTTCACTGCCTTCCGTTAAAAATGACAAAGAGCCATGTAAATGAATCTAGTTTTCAAAGCATTGGAAGGTAGAACAACAGACTGATGATCCCAGACACCTTGCATTATCTGATCCTCAAAAACTGTTCCCCAGCCCAGATGACTTGAATTTGTCTTTACAATGACCCACTCTGGATACAAGAGTGGAAATCCCTTGGACAGATTCATCCACCTTTGCAAAAGATGTTTCACAGGCTGGGGAACTGGAATTTTTTTTTTGCAGAAAGAAATTCTGAAATGTACACATATGCTAGCTTGCCCATTGAACAACATGAATGGCGGTGGTCATTTTTCCAACCAAGCAGTATCAACTGCAATTGTGTGTGGAAGAGCGGGTGTGGAAGAGTCGGGTGTGAAGGAACTGTCTGTAGGCAGAGAAACCATTCATTCACTGGTATTGAATTGAACAGCAAGGATTGAGTTTGTACAAGAATACTTTTATCTGTATGTATCATCCCACAGTGAGAACTGAGGACAAAAAAGGCTGTCATCTGTATGAATGCTTGCTTAAAACTGGGAGCAATTAGAATTTCGACCATGTAGTGAAGGATAAATATTCCATGTTGAGAACAGACAAAATTGGTAATAGAAGTTTGGTAAACACCCTTGGAGCAGTGGCTATCCATAAAGGGTAGTGCAACAATTTGTAATGCTGATTTTGGATGGCAAAGTGAAGGAATTGTCTGTGAATTTTTGCAATTGGAACATGAAAATAGGCATCCATGTGTTCAAATCCAGAACCAATACTTTTTTCAACCAGAAAAGGGCGGAAATAAAATCCTTGCAATGTTCTCCCGAAATAAGTTACTGAGTGTCTCAAAATAGTTTGCTCACAAATTGCTGCATCGATAATCTTTTGAAAAAGAGAGGCCACATAATGAAGATGAGACGGAACCACAGAGTTGCTATTTGGAATGCCCCTTTGTCTGTAATTGATCTTGTCCAGGCATCTGCAAAGTGGGTGAGCCGACCTTCAACTGGGAATGCCTGGACAGGCTGGGGAACTGGGTGACCATACCATCATTAGGGGGTCGATTTATTAAAGCTTCAACTGAATCCACTTGAATCTCGCGTCATATTCGACGCAAATTGAATCTGCCGTAATTAACAAAGCATCAACATTGTCAAATGTTGAAATGTGTGACGTAATGTACGCTTCCGCAATATCAATCTGACGCAGATCGATGCTTGCGTCATTCCAGATGTTTCGAATTCACATTCGACTATTTGACCCTCTTCCAAATTTATCAAACATTCAACAGGTACGCTCGCGTCTTTTCCGCCGCAGCATACCTATCGTTCAAACCGCCACCCTTGAGGCCGCGAATGCCATAGAAATCAATAGGAGTCTGAAAACCCAGAAAGGTTATGTTAGATGCTGCAAGAGAATGAAGCTTATTACATATTTATGTAAATTAGAAAGTTGATTACAATTGTATACTCTTTCTAAATCACACAGACAACAAAGACGAATGTTCAGTATCTAAATAATATGTTAAATAATATTATAATCACATGTAATTTCAAGGGACAGATTCATTTCAAAAGTAGCTTTAATGACAGGTAATGTCTGTCTGGCAGCAGGATTAGTAGATATAGGGATAAAAATGAAATAAATACATTACATACTATAGCTAACTTCCTTTTTTTGATCAATCTAATTTCACCATGTTTAATGCATGTAATACAAGTCCCACTGCATTTCGCACTAAATTTGAAGCAATACTTTGCACCAAATTGGACGCAATACTTAAAAAAACAACCCAAAAACTAGTGAAATTTTCCACCACTTTTGATTGGGAAATGCATAATCACATGATTTATGACATCAGCCAATCTGATTTAAATAAACATTAAATACTATCACTAACAAATCAAATCGCTCGATACTTGTGTCATTGATCACTCATCAGAACTTGTAAGTGCCATTTGTTACATTGTGCATTATACTTTGAATGTATGTATATGTGAAATTAGTTTTAAAGTTAAACATTGATGATGACATTAGGACACACAGTGTAATATTTTTGACAATGATTTTAAAAATTGATTGATGTTTGATTTAATATAATCTTAAAATGATAGCTCAAAGGGATAGTCCACCTAACATTAAACTGTTATGAATCAGATACAGCAGAAATTAAAATCACCTCTTTACTGTCATGATATTTTCAGTGCTTTTCTTCCTTCTCTTGAATTTTATTTTCATTAAGAAATGTCATCTTATATGCCAGCCCATTTTATAACACCTGTGTAGGGGTGGTGTTTAAAACAAGACTGCAATCAGGATGGGTTACACAGGTGCAGAGAGAAAACTGGCCCAGCTCTTAAAATATCCATTGATTGCAAATAAATACATATGATACCCTGATTACATGTTATATTCACATATTATTCTATGTTTAAAATAATAATATATTTACACTATATACATATAGTGGTATAAATAAACACAGAGATATGAAAGACAACATTTTTTAGAACAAAATAAAATGTAGGGACATGTAAATATGTTTGGAAAAGATTTCTAACATAATATATATATATATATATATATATATATATACACATACATATATATATATATATATATATACATACATACATACATACATACACACAAGTATGTGCAAAGATAAATGTATAAATGCTAGCATTAATAATCATTTAAAAAAAGAAAAAAACATGAGATAGTCATATCATGATTTCTAGAAATACAAATACACATTAATTTATGTGAAAATATCATATATCACATTTTTTGTATAACAAATAAAACAATGAGATATTATTGTTTGTTCAGGTATAAATCTAGCTATTTCTTGGACATTAACAGATGGAAAATAAAAGATTAGCTTTAGAGAAATGTGCTTGTTCATGGACAGTAATGATATGGTATAAATAAAGTTGGAAAAAACAGAATATCCGCGATATTGATAACTCTTATTTATCAACAGTCCGATGCTCATCGCTCCGTACTTGACGCACATGTTTCTTGACAGACTTTTTAATAAATAAGGCGAGCGTATTGACTCCAGCGAATGCACCGAGATTGACGCTTTGATAAATCTAGGACTTAACTTGGGAACTGGAGGGAACTCTACCACATCCTCTCTTTTAAATTGAGACTGAGTCTTCCAGAACCTGAAAAAGTGCTAACTTATGTGTTTGTGTAATGGAGTTTATAAAATCAGACAAGGCATGAAAGTCTATTGCAGCAAGGTACTCTGTGTCCTAAACTCTGGATAAAGGTTAAAGGTGTTCATTCTTTGTAAATCATGTTTACTGTACATTTGCTAAACAATGCACATTGCTCTACACCCTGAACTATCTATCCACTTGGCACTTGTATTAATTAAGTCACATAGAGAATCAGACTCATGGTCCATCAGCCAATGCAACATTTTGTCAGTAGAGTCTTGTGTGAACTTAACCAATGCACAAAAGCTGTCTGTCTGGACTGTGACACATGAATATTAAAATAAAAAACAAGAGATTTGAATAAGCAAATGTTGCTGTAGTTTAGTCTAAAAAACTGCTATCTTCATTGAAAATGTTTAATAATTTCCACAAGTAATGTTCTAAAAACTAAACCATGATACTTTATATTTTCAAAATGTGTAGTTCACTGGATCACAACCAAACCTGAAATTCTATGACTTAAAAATGAACATTTATCACTGAACTCTTCTATAACATTTATATACATATATACATAAGCACACCTGTGTGTGTTTTTCTAAATATGTCTGTTTACTTTTATTTTTTTTTTCTTATTTCATTGACTGCAGAGAATATTTTAAACATATAATTGTTAAGCACATTTGGAGATACAGTTATCAACTGGGTTGAAACCAAGGTTTTATCATATTGCCTTACGTCTTCATTATTGTTAAAATCGAAACAATGCAATAAGTAAAACAGTTTTCAGATAATACTTACAGGTTTTACAATAGTATTCCGACTAATTACACTGCATGATGTGTCCAGCTTAAATGCATCTCTCACTTCATCAGGACAATCATAGACAGCCCATTCCTCTGCGCTTAAAGGTAAAACATCGACTGATCCTTTACGCTTCGGTTTCTCTTTAATCATAATAGGCTGCATTTAGAATATAAGAATATGAGTAGAATTTACACTGGGTCGCTATATATTAAGTATTACTATGTTTTTTGTTTTAATACTTCTTAACAAATAAAGTAAAAGTATATGATATGTAAAAAAGCACATAAATATTAATAAAATACAATAAAATGAGATGAGGCTTTAATATTATAATACTCTAATTACTGTTAACTTTGTTAAGGTTGAGAAAAAAAATTGTTTAAAAAAACAAATTTAAAAACATATGGCATTCCTAAGATCTATATCTATATCCATGTTCTATTTTATATAAAAACTATCCTCAAAATGAACAAGGCACAAGAAGGCACATTGGGGCCGAATTATCAACCTCCGAAAGGCTCGCCGGAAACAGAAGTTATGAAGCAGCGGTCTAAAGACCGCTGCTCCATAACATGTCCGCCTGCTCTGAGGCGGCGAACAGGAATCAACCCGATCGAATACGGGTTGATTGACACCCTCTGCTAGCAACCGATTGACCGCAAATCTGCAGGGGGCGGTATTGCACAAGCAGTTCTGGTGAACTGCTTGTGCAATGATAAATGCCGACAGTGTATGCTGTCGGCATTTATTGATGTGCAGTGGGCATGATACGCTACATCGTATCATGTCCGCTCGCACTTTGATAAATATGCCCCATTGAGTTTAGCTAAAGGTATTGTGCAGATTTAGAGCAGAAATAAATAAATCTCAAAATGATTATAACATCTTCTTTTCAACATTATTTGTTTTACCTTGTGATTTTTATAGTGACATTTTGCCCAGAGAATCTTATTTTCAGTAGTTTATCTTTTTATTTACATAACATTTATGGGGTCCATGGGATATACAAAATTTAATTAATAAGTGTTGCATAAAAAAGTGGAAAATTTGCATTTTTTTTAGCAAAATAATAAACTATACTGGCTTTGTCTGTAAAAGATGCAGGAGACTTTATTATAATATAATCTATAGCACAATCATGTAAATAATCAATAGGAAGGGTTGCCTGACCTGGAAATGGATAAGACCAGAAGGATTCTCATGAATGAAATAAATAAACTGAGAGCATGTTTCCAGCGGGAAAAGCTAGTGAAGTAAATAAAAGCACAGATAAATATCTCCTGATTCAGTATAAACCAAATTAATAGGAACAAAAAAAATCCTGAAAATAAAATGTGGAAGAAAAGGGCATGTAGTGGAGAGAGATTGAAAAATACACACACACACATACTGTATATACAGTATCTCACAAAAGTGAGGACACCCCTCACATTTTTGTAAATATTTTATTATATATTTTCATGTGACAACACTAAAGAAATGACACTTTGCTACAATGTAAAGTAGTGAGTGTACAACCTGTATAACAGTGTACATTTGCTGTCCCCTCAAAATAACTCAACACACAGCCATTAATGTCTAAACCGTTGGCAACAAAACAGAGTACACACCTAAGTGGAAATGTCTAAATTGGGCCCAATAAGCCATTTTCCCTCCCTGGTGTCATGTGACTCGTTAGTGTTACAAGGTCTCATGTGTGAATGGGGAGCAGGTGTGTTAAATTTAGTGTTATCGCTCTTACACTCTCTCATACTGGTCACTGGAAATTCAATTTGGCCCCTCATGGCAAAGAACTCTCTGAGGATCTGAAAAAAATAATTGCTACTCTACATAAAGATGGCCTAGGGTATTGGAAGATTGCCAAGACCCTGAAACTGAGCTGCAGCATGGTGGGCAAGACCATACAGCGGTTTTATAGAATAGGCTCCACTCAGAATAGGCTTCGCCATGGTCGACCAAAGAAGTTGAGTGCACATGATCAGCATCACATCCAGAGGTTGTCTTTGGGAAATAGACATATGAGTGCTGCCAGCATTGCTGCAGAGTTTGAAGGGGTGGGGGTCAGCCTGTCAGTGCTCAGACCATACGCTGCACACTGCATCAAATTGTTCTGCATGGCTGTTGTCCCAGAAGGAAACCTCTTCTAAAGATGATGCACAAGAAAGCCCGCAAACAGTTTGCTGAAGACAAGCAGACTAAGGACATGGATTAATGGAACCATGTCCTGTGGTCCGATGAGACCAAGATAAACTTAATTGGTTCAGATGGTGTCAAGCGTGTGTGGCGGCATCCAGGTGAGGAGTACAAAGACAAGTGTGTCTTGCCTACAGTCAAGCATGGTGATGGGAGTGTCATGGTCTGGGCCTGCATGAGTGCTGCCGGCACTGGGGAGCTACAGTTCATTGAGGGAACCATGAATGCCAATATGTACTGTGACATATTGAAGCAGAGCATGATCCCCTCCCTTTGGAGACTTGGCCTCAGGGCAGTATTCCAACATAATAACAACCCCAAACACACCTCCAAGACGACGACTGCCTTGCTAAAAAAGCTGAGGATAAAGGTGATGGACTGGCCAAGCATGTCTCCAGACCTAAACCCTATTGAGCATCTGTGGGGCATCCTCAAATGGAAGGTGGGGGAGCACAAGGTCTCTAACACCCACCAGCTCCGTGATGTCGTCATGGAGGAGTGGAAGAGGACTCTAGTGGCAACCTGTGAAGCTCTGGTGAACTCCATGCCGAAGAGGGTTAAGGCAGTACTCGAAAATATTGGTGGCCACACAAAGAGAGAATTTATGCTTACCTGATAAATTACTTTCTCTTGCGGTGTATCCAGTCCACGGATTCATCCTTTACTTGTGGGATATTCTCATTCCCTACAGGAAGTAGCAAAGAGAGCACACAGCAAAGCTGTCCATATAGCTCCCCCTCTAGCTCCACCCCCCAGTCATTCGACCAAAGGTTAGGAAGAAAAAGGAGAAACCATAGGGTGCAGTGGTGACTGTAGTTTAAACAAAAAAATTTTTTACCTGACTTAAATGCCAGGGCGGGCCGTGGACTGGATACACCGCAAGAGAAAGTAATTTATCAGGTAAGCATAAATTCTGTTTTCTCTTGCAAGGTGTATCCAGTCCACGGATTCATCCTTTACTTGTGGGATACCAATACCAAAGCTTTAGGACACGGATGAAGGGAGGGAACAAGACAGGTACCTTAAACGGAAGGCACCACTGCTTGTAAAACCTTTCTCACAAAAATAGCCTCCGAAGAAGCAAAAGTATCGAATTTGTAAAATTTGGCAAAAGTATGCAGTGAAGACCAAGTCGCTGCCTTACAAATCTGTTCAACAGAAGCCTCATTTTTGAAAGCCCATGTGGAAGCCACTGCTCTGGTAGAATGAGCAGTAATTCTTTCAGGAGGCTGCTGGCCAGCAGTCTCATAGGCCAAACGGATGATGCTTTTCAGCCAAAAGGAAAGAGGGGTAGCAGTCGCATTTTGACCTCTCCTCTAACCAGAATAGATAACAAACAAGGAAGATGTTTGTCTGAAATCCTTAGTTGCTTGTAAATAGAACTTTAAAGCACAAACTACATCAAGATTGTGTAATAGACGTTCCTTCTTCGAAGATGGATTAGGACACAGAGAAGGAACAACTATTTCCTGGTTAATATTCTCGTTAGAAACAACTTTAGGAAGAAAACCAGGATTGATAAGCAAAACTACCTTATCTGCGTGGAACACTAGGTTGTTAAGGTGAATCACACTGTAAGGCAGATAATTCTGAAACTCTTCGAGCAGAAGAGATAGCTATCAAAAACAAAATTTTCCAAGATAACAATTTAATGTCTATGGAATGTAAAGGTTAAAACGGAACCCCTTGAAGAACTGAAAGAACTAGATTCAAACTCCATGGCGGAGCCACAGGTTTATAGACAGGCTTGATTCTGACTAAAGCCTGAGCAAATGCTTGAACGTCTGGTACCTCTGCCACACACTTGTGTAACAGGATAGACAAAGCAGATATTTGTCCTTTTTAAGGAACTAACTGACAATCCTTTCTCCAATCCTTCTTGGAGAAAGGACAATATCCTGGGAATCCTAAACTAAATTTGGATGCTTGAACAGACCCTGTATTAGAAGATCCTGCCTCATTGGCAGTGTCCATGGTGGGACAGATGACATGTCCACTAGGTCTGCATACCAAGTCCTGCGTGGCCACGCAGGCGCTATAAGAATCACCGAAGCCTTCTCCTGCTTGATTCTGGCAACCAGACGTGGGAGGAGAGGAAACGGTGGAAAAACATAAGCCAGATTGAAGGACCAAGGCGCTGTTAGAGCATCTATCAATACCGCCTTGGGATCCCGGGACCTGGACCTTTAGATAGGAAGTTTGGTGTTCTGACGGGACGCCATCAGATCCAACTCTGGGGTGCCCCATAGCTGAGTCAGCTGGGCAAATTCCTCCGGGTGGAGTTCCCACTCCCCCGGGTGAAAAGTCTGACGACTTAGAAAATCCGCCTCCAAGTTGTCTACTCCTGGGATGTGAATTGCTGAGAGATGGCAGGAGTGATCCTCCGCCCACCTGATTATTTTGGTTACTTACGTCATCGCTAGGGAACCCTTTGTTCCCCCCTGATGATTGACGTAAGCTACAGTCGTGATGTTGTCCGACTGAAATCTGATGAATTTGGCCGCCGCTAGTTGAGGCCATGCCTGAAGAGCGTTGAATATCGCCCTCAGTTCCAGAATGTTTATCGGGAGAAGAGTTTCTTCCCGAGACCATAAGCCCTGAGCTTTCAGGGAGTCCCAGACCGCACCCCAGCCTAACGGACTGGCGTCGGTCGTTACAATGATCCACTCTGGCCTGCGGAAACATATTCCTTGAGACAGGTGATCCTGAGACAACAACCAGAGAAGAGAATCTCTGGTCTCCTGGTCCAACTGAATTTGAGGAGACAAATCTGCATAATCCCCATTCCACTGTTTGAGCATGCATAGTTGCAGTGGTCTGAGGTGTATCCGAGCAAAAGGGACTATGTCCATTGCCGCAACCATTAGTCCGATTGTCTCCATGCACTGAGCCACAGATGGCCGAGGAATGGAATAAAGAGCTCAGCAAGTAGTTAAGAGTTTTAGCTTTCTGACCTCTTGTGAGGGGGGAGAGAGAACTCTTTTTTGATGTTCACCTTCCACCTGTGAGACCTCAGAAAGGCCAATACAATCTCTGTGTGAGACTTGGTTCTTTGGAAAGTTGACGCCTGAATTAAGATGTCGTCTAGGTAAGGCGCCACTACTATGCCCCGCGGTCTTAGAACCGCCAGGAGGGACCCTAGCACCTTTGTGAAAATTCTGGGAGCAGTGGCCAACCCGAAAGGAAGAGCCACAAACTGAAAATGCTCGTCCAGAAAGGCGAACCTGAGAAACTGGTGATGATCTTTGTGGATAGGAACGTGCAGATATGCATCCTTTAGATCCACGGTAGTCATATATTGACCCTCCTGGATCATTGGTAAGATTTTCCGAATGGTCTCCATCTTGAATGATGAGACTCTGAGGAATTTGTCTAGAATTTTGAGATCCAGGATTGGTCTGAAAGTTCCTTCTTTTTTGGGAACCACAAACAGGTTTGAGTAAAACCCCAGTCCTTGTTCTGCAATTGGAACTGGGTGGATCACTCCCATTGGATGTAGATCTTCTACATAGCGTAAAAATGCCTCTTTCTTTGTCTGATCTGTAGACAGACGAGAAATGTGGAACCTTCCCCTTAGAGGAGAGTCCTTGAATTCTAGAAGGTATCCCTGGGCTACAATCTCTAATGCCCAAGGATCGTGTACATCTCTTGCCCAGGCCTGAGCAAAGAGAGAGAGTCTGCCCCCTACTAGATCCGGTCCTGGATCGGGGGCTACCCCTTCATGCTGTCTTGGTGCTAGCTGCAGGCTTTTTGGCCTGTTTACCCTTATTCCAGCCCTGGTAAGGTTTTCAGTTTGCCTTGGGCTGTGAAGCGTTGCCCTCTTGCTTTGCAGCCGGAGAGGATGAAGCGGGGCCATTCCTGAAATTGCGAAAGGAACGAAAATTAGCCTTGTTCTTTGTTTTAAAGGCTTTGTCCTGAGGGAGAGCATGGCCTTTTCCCCCGGTGACATCTGAAATCATCTCTTTCAATTCAGGCCCGAATAGGGTCTTCCCTTTGAAAGGAATGTTCAAAAGCTTGGATTTAGACGACACATCGGCCGACCAGGACTTTAGCCATAGCGCCCTGCGCGCCAAAATGGCGAAACCTGAATTTTTCGCCGCTAACTTTAGCTATTTGGAAAGCGGCGTCAGTGATAAAAGAATTAGCTAGCTTTAGAGCCTTAATTCTATCCATAATTTCCTCATATGAGGTCTCCGTCTGGAGCGAGTCTTCCAGCGCCTCAAACCAGAAAGCAGCTGCAGTAGTTACAGGAATAATGCAGGCAATAGGTTGGAGAAGAAAACCTTGTTGAACAAAATTTTTCTTAAGTAAACCCTCTAATTTTTTATCCATAGGGTCTTTAAAAGCACAACTGTCTTCAATTGGTATGGTTGTGCGTTTAGCTAGTGTAGAAACAGCCCCCTCCACCTTAGGGACCGTCTGCCACGAGTCCCGCATGGAGTCAGATATGGGGAACATTTTCTTAAAAACAGGAGGGGGGACAAAAGGGACACCTGTCCTATCCCACTCCCAAGTAACGATATCCGCAATCCTCTTAGGGACCGGAAACGCATCCGTGTAAACAGGGACCTCTACAATTCTAACACCACATTCACTTTACACTCCCGAGAGAGACCCTAGTGCTTAGAGCCAGCAAAGAGAATGACTGGGGGGTGGAGCTAGAGGGGGAGCTATATGGACAGCTCTGCTGTGTGCTCTCTTTGCTACTTCCTGTAGGGAATGAGAATATCCCACAAGTAAAGGATGAATCCGTGGACTGGATACACCTTGCAAGAGAAATATTGACACTTTGAGCCCAATTTGGACACTTCCACTTAGGGGTGTACTCACTTCTGTTGCCAACGGTTTAGACAATAATGGCTGTGTGTTGAGTTATTTTGAGGGGACAGCAAATTTACACTGTTATACAGGCTGTTAACTCACTACTTTACATTCTAGCAAATAAATAAATATCTCTACATATATCTGATGGTATTTTTGTAAAATATATATCTGTACCTATATAAACACATGATTATATATAGGTATAGATATATACAGATATATATACAGGAATATATTTTATAAATACATAGAAAATATTCTGCACAGTAAATATATAGTTAAACACTTTATTAAATATGAATATTGCATTAATATGTTTTTACATGTTTACATCTGCTTAATGGCAAAGGGCTTCAATGCACTTACTGTATATATATATGGCTTATGTGTGTACATATGTATTTATGTGTTTATATGAGTATATATGCCTGTAAATACATATACACACATATAAACACAAATACATGTGTATATATATATATATATATATATATATATATATATAAATATATATATATATATATATATATATATATATATATATATATATATATATATACAGGTAGCCCTCAGTTTACGCCGGGTTTAGGTTCCAGAAGGAATGGTTGTAAATCGAAACCGTTGTAAATTGAAACCCAGATTATAATGTAAGTCATTGGGAAGTGAGGGAGTTAGGTTCCAGGCCCCTCTCAAAATTGTCATAAGTAACATCTAATACATTATTTTTAAAGCTTTGAAATGAAGACTTTAAAAGCTAAACAGCATTATAAACCTAATAATATAGATTGTATCATCATCAAACTAAGTTTAATGAACAAAAACATTTGCTAAACATCACCTAATAAAACAAAAAGGAAAACAATATACAGAGGTGCAAGATGGAAAAAAACATACAATATTCTGTACAAATGAACTAAGAACTGATAGTCTCCTTTAGGTCAGACCGCAGCCTTCTTGCAGTCTCTCCCTTGTGACTGTGTACTACTACTATCACCTAATAAAATAATTACACAATAGATTGTATCATCATCAAGCTATGTTTAATGAACAAAAACGTTTTTAAACTTGCATTTTTCTGCAAACATTTCTCTGCATTGTTAGCATGTTAGATAATATTGGGTCTGCACCTATTCTATGCATTTCAATCTGCAGTGATTAAAAGGCAGTTAGGCACCCTCACCTCAAGCAGCTGGACAGGAAGATAAAAGGGAAGTGGCTGCTAGATCTTGTTGCTCGATAGGTCTGGTCTGCTCTGTGTACACAGATCAATTTTAGTCTGCTAAGCTTGCATTACTTTGCTGCAACACAAGCGGACAGCTCCACCTACTAGCTATTTTAATTAGTGCACTGCTTTCCAATGCTTTTCAATAGCAGTCACATGACTGAAAAAAAAGGTTGTTATTCTGAAATGGCGCAAATTGAACCGGCGTAAACCGAGGGCCACCTATATATATATATATATATATATATATATATATATATAGTGAAGACTGGATTAGCCGTATTAGTCTAGTAGATAAGATGCTCAAATACCTGAGTATTGCGGTATGCAGTGATACCTTTTTTATTGGACTCACATAATATTTTAAAGACAAGCTTTCAAGAGTTTTCCTCCCTTCCACAGGTCTGAAGCAATACTGATCCATCTGATATAGTAAAACACTAAACACAACAGATGGAAGGGAGGGAGCGGGGTGAGAGGGGTGTCATAAATAGCAGAGGATAGGTCTGAAAGAGAATGGTGCAGGATAGCTGAGAATAGCCAGAAAGAGTAAATAAACAAAGGAGAGTAAATAAGCAAGTTGAGAGGAAAAACAAAAGGAAAAAAGGGGGGGGTGCAAGAAAACCGCAGGGCAATGCTTCACCTTTGGAAAAGCTGGAAAGGTGAAATGTACATCAGGCGACCGCTACCTTCAATACACAATTCCTATGTGTGAAATATGTTCCACATAGATCTGTTAACTTAGCCTAATTATAATACGAATCACTTGGTACTACTTGCTTTGGGCTTTTCCCTTAAATATAATTAAGTGTTATATTAGTATTGTGTGTGTGTAAAATTTGTGCCATACTCGGATTAGGATAACTATACTGGGTTTGTCTCTGTGTATATCTCTCTGGCCTGTTTGCTTTATATGTTATGAGGAATGTGTCCCCTCTATTTTAGTGGTTGAATTGTACATACAGTTTTACATATCCGCTTGTGTGAAAATTGTTCCACATTCAGGATTAGGCCAGTAACTCAGGGTCTATATATAGGCACCCCCTATTGGAGTATTTAGCCCTTTCACATGTTTGGACAGTGTCCACTTAATAGACTTAATATATATGCGCATATATAACATTCGGGGGCCCTATATTAATCCCAGTATTTAACTACAAGTGATATCATCACTCTTTGGGTTGTTGTTTGTAGGCATCCATCTGTGCCGTTTTTAACACTATATGTTGTTTGTGTAATCCGTCTCTTACAGATTTTTATATTTTTTTTATCGTTATTAAAAGTTATATTTTAATGATTGGGGTCCCTACCTCCCCATACTCACTATAAGCGAGTGCTGCTATAGATGCTTCTTTTCCATTTATATTCACTCATGACTATTGGCACTCAGCACCCTCCATAAACTTCCTTTGTGGACTAATATAGGATACTTGTGTTACACACACTCTACTTTTTCCCATAGCTTCCACCAGATACCTGAAGTATTACGGCATTGAGCGACTTCCTATATATATATAGTGAAGACTGGATTATAATGTAAGTCATTGGGAAGTGAGGGAGTTAGGTTCCAGGCCCCTCTCAAAATTGTCATAAGTAACATCTAATACATTATTTTTAAAGCTTTGAAATGAAGACTTTAAAAGCTAAACAGCATTATAAACCTAATAATATAGATTGTATCATCATCAAACTAAGTTTAATGAACAAAAACATTTGCTAAACATCACCTAATAAAACAAAAAGGAAAACAATATACAGAGGTGCAAGATGGAAAAAAACACACAATATTCTGTACAAATGAACTAAGAACTGATAGTCTCCTTTAGGTCAGACCGCAGCCTTCTTGCAGTCTCTCCCTTGTGACTGTGTACTACTACTATCACCTAATAAAATAATTACACAATAGATTGTATCATCATCAAGCTATGTTTAATGAACAAAAACGTTTTTAAACTTGCATTTTTCTGCAAACATTTCTCTGCATTGTTAGCATGTTAGATAATATTGGGTCTGCACCTATTCTATGCATTTCAATCTGCAGTGATTAAAAGGCAGTTAGGCACCCTCACCTCAAGCAGCTGGACAGGAAGATAAAAGGGAAGTGGCTGCTAGATCTTGTTGCTCGATAGGTCTGGTCTGCTCTGTGTACACAGATCAATTTTAGTCTGCTAAGCTTGCATTACTTTGCTGCAACACAAGCGGACAGCTCCACCTACTAGCTATTTTTTATAATTAATATTTTTTATTGAGGCAATCCCAATAAACACATAACATTTTACAATTGAAGGGCAACGTCACAAGTACACTGGTGCGAGAGACCTTGGTTACATAGATCCAAACTTCAATGAGCAGGGGATCACATCCCGGTTATCCGGCTCCAAATAAAACCCTTCAACATTGCACCTCATTTTATTGATGTATCTGCGTGGAGTCTTCAATGCAACAGAGATCCACCCAAGGGACCAGCAAACTAGGGTATTGATGAAGACACATCAACAAAACAGTGATACCATATAGTGAATTAGAAAAATCTATATACTCAAACTTAACCCGTTTAAGCATCTTCAAAGGAATATTAGACAGTAAATAATTTAGCACAGTGACAAATGTGGAATATGCGCAAAACAGGAATTGGACACACAAAGTAGATCAGTAAACAGTCTTGTGTTAACTCATCTTCCGGTTAACGATTAAATAGAATTACAAAAGTTAACAAACTTTATGTAGAAAAAAGTAAACACTTATACATATATAAACACTTCAGTAATATTTTTCCTTTGTTAACTATCAAACACATCAGCGTAAATTAATTCTATGGAGGACTCAAGAAACACTTGTGTTGGTTACCTTACATCCACTAGCTTCTAAACAACGCAACAAGAATCAATCTCATACTTTAGATATATACATGAGCTGATATGTGTACCAGGTTTATAAGGATGAGCATTCTGCAGATTTTGGAACACTGAATAATAATGAAATATAACTATAAATTTTAAGATCCGTAGAGCCGTTCTTACCCACATGTAGGGACATTCAACCACAAAGACTTTACGGATAGGACAGAGACTACTTAACTCTGTCAGAGTGTGACTGCGGAGGAGAAGTTACTCATCCCTTACCGCAGAGAAGAGGAGGGGGGGGGCGAAGTAGTGCACAGCAGACAAAAGATATTATTCTCCATATATGCTGACCTGCCTCACGGGCAGAACTATTATAACTAAAATGGGAATTAGTCAGTACCGAGAATAAAGACACTCTACTCAGTGAAGACCCCATTACCACAAGTACTCATGTAGGCGATTGCTATAAGAGAATCGTACTTGGTATTAATCCCGCAAAGGGGGTGAGATAAGACCCTTTATAAGGTTGCAATAGCTGATGTGGAATATCCCCCTTGGGTATGGTGTGTGTTATTTAATTGCAGTAAGTGATCCCAGTCATCATTTCTCTATCTAGGGCATGAGCATGTGATGGTACTATGCTAAACAATCTTCCACTGTCATGGGTAGTACAACCGTGGACAAATACTGCAGTTAGGAGAAAACTTAGTTTGCTTCCAGGGACACATGGGGTCAATCATGGTGTCAGTAGCTTCCCATATATAACATTGTGAGCCTATCATATGTCCCCATGTGCCCATGAGAAATTTGAATACATGCATAATCACACAAGAAAAAAAAGTACATCAGGTTTCTGTGATGCGGGGCAGCACAATAAAGGAAGTCCTAAAGCTGCTAGAAAGTCTCGGTGGGTTTAATGAGCCTGATACCACCGTCCTCCACACACCCCTTCATCCAATGCCTGCTCTGAGTGATCGTAATAGTCTATAGTTGGTCTGCCGGCACTCCCAGCAGGGATGTTGTAGGAATAGTGCCATACTGCTGACTGGCGGTGCTCCATAGCCCACGTTAGGCATGATGATACAGCAGAGGCCTGGAGGCTTTTTGTATGCTTGTGACTGCTGCAGCGATTCTTTCTGTTAGGTGTGCGAAGAGGCTTTTGTGTGTTCCCAACCTCACTCACATAGTATCCCCTCTAGATAGGACTGAGCATTAATTACTTCAGGCTGGCGAAATAAACAGTTAAATCTCTTCTTTTTGAGTCTTGAAACAGGAGCTCTGTAAAAATGCAGCCATCTACTTCGGCGGCTAGCTCCGCCCCCCCCCTACTAGCTATTTTAATTAGTGCACTGCTTTCCAATGCTTTTCAATAGCAGTCACATGACTGAAAAAAAAGGTTGTTATTCTGAAATGGTGCAAATTGAACCGGCGTAAACCGAGGGCCACCTATATATATATATATATATATATATATATATATATATATATATATATATATATATATAGTGAAGACTGGATTAGCCGTATTAGTCTAGTAGATAAGATGCTCAAATACCTGAGTATTGCGGTATGCAGTGATACCTTTTTTATTGGACTCACATAATATTTTAAAGACAAGCTTTCAAGAGTTTTCCTCCCTTCCACAGGTCTGAAGCAATACTGATCCATCTGATATAGTAAAACACTAAACACAACAGATGGAAGGGAGGGAGCGGGGTGAGAGGGGTGTCATAAATAGCAGAGGATAGGTCTGAAAGAGAATGGTGCAGGATAGCTGAGAATAGCCAGAAAGAGTAAATAAACAAAGGAGAGTAAATAAGCAAGTTGAGAGGAAAAACAAAAGGAAAAAAGGGGGGGGGTGCAAGAAAACCGCAGGGCAATGCTTCACCTTTGGAAAAGCTGGAAAGGTGAAATGTACATCAGGCGACCGCTACCTTCAATACACAATTCCTATGTGTGAAATATGTTCCACATAGATCTGTTAACTTAGCCTAATTATAATACGAATCACTTGGTACTACTTGCTTTGGGCTTTTCCCTTAAATATAATTAAGTGTTATATTAGTATTGTGTGTGTGTGAAATTTGTGCCATACTCGGATTAGGATAACTATACTGGGTTTGTCTCTGTGTATATCTCTCTGGCCTGTTTGCTTTATATGTAATGAGGAATGTGTCCCCTCTATTTTAGTGGTTGAATTGTACATACAGTTTTACATATCCGCTTGTGTGAAAATTGTTCCACATTCAGGATTAGGCCAGTAACTCAGGGTCTATATATAGGCACCCCCTATTGGAGTATTTAGCCCTTTCACATGTTTGGACAGTGTCCACTTAATAGACTTAATATATATGTGCATATATAACATTCGGGGGCCCTATATTTATCCCAGTATTTAACTACAAGTGATATCATCACTCTTTGGGTTGTTGTTTGTAGGCATCCATCTGTGCCGTTTTTAACACTATATGTTGTTTGTGTAATCCGTCTCCTACAGATTTTTATATTTTTTTGATCGTTATTAAAAGTTATATTTTAATGATTGGGGTCCCTACCTCCCCATACTCACTATAAGCGAGTGCTGCTATAGGTGCTTCTTTTCCATTTATATTCACTCATGACTTTTGGCACTCAGCACCCTCCATAAACTTCCTTTGTGGACTAATATAGGATACTTGTGTTACACACACTCTACTTTTTCCCATAGCTTCCACCAGATACCTGAAGTATTACGGCATTGAGCGACTTCCTAGGGGGAATGGGGTAAAGTGGATCAGAAGTAGCAGCTAGTAGAGTATCTGTACAGCTGTACAGACGAGCCCATGGAGGAAGGGGAGCCACCTACGAATGAACCGTGTTATAACCGGGATGATTGTTAAGGGAGAGGTCACTCCTTAAAGGACTAGTAAATACAGTAGATTTGCTTATTCAACAAATGCGTAATAAAAAGACAATGCAATAACACTTGCGGGTAGATTTACTAAGCAGCGCATGCTGCATCCTCCGACAATCGTTTCAGGCTCACCTGAAACGGAAGTTAAGAAGCAGCGGTCGTAAGATACGATCGGAATTATTGAAGGCCCCTGCTAGCAGCTGGTGAGCAGGGGGCGGCATTGCACAACCATTTAATTAGAAACGTTTGTGCAATGATAAATGCCAACAGTGTATGGTGTCGGAATTTAGCGAGGTCGAGCGGACATGATTCACTATAGCAAATCATGTCCGCTCGACCTATGTTAAATCTTTTCCTTAAGGGTCTATTTATCAAACCCCCCTGCATCGCTAATATTTATCAAACCGCCCTGCATCGCTAAATGCCAAAAGCATACGCTGTCAGCATTTAACATTGCACAAGCTTTTCACAAGAAATGCTTGTGCAATGCCGCCCCCTGCACATTAGTGGCCAATCGGACGCTAGCAGGGGTCAATCATCGCAATCGTATCTGATCGGGATGATTGCAGTCCGCCTAAAAGGTGGTGGACGAGTTAAGGAGCAGCAGTCTTATGACCGCTGCTTCTCAACTACAGTTTCCAGCGATCCGGAAACTTTGCAGGGAGATAGCAGCATCCACTGCTTGGTAAATCTCCCCTTAGTCTGAACTTCAATTAAGTAGAAGATTTTTTCTGACAAATTTCAAAGTTATTTCCACTCCCCCTGTACCATGTGACAGCCATCAGCCAATCACAAATGCATATACGTATATTCTGTGAATTCTTGCACATGCTCAGTAGCAGCTGGTAAATAAAAAAGTGTAAATATAAAAACTGTGCACATTTTTGTTAATGGAAGTAAATTGGAAAGTTGTTTAAAATAATATGCTCTGGGGGGCGGAGTATACTCTTAAAGTGGCAGGACGCATCTCTGTGAAGCTCTTGAGGTTTGAGGAGCTTTTTACAGGTTACCTGCAGTAAATCTACAATATTTTATATACTTCTGAAAGCTCTTTATAACTGGAAGCTGATAGATGCTCAATGTTGGGGATCTGACTGTGCTCCCGCCTATGCTCTTTGAGACAGCTATGTTACGGACTCTCACACAGACTGGAAGACATTTTGTGTCTGAGTGCGTGCAGCATGTTGATTTCAAGCAACAAACTCTGTGTTGACCGAGAAGCATAGGTCTGGGGCTGCCGCAATATAACCCCCCAAACTCTGGGGTTACAATATCCTGAAATAGGATAAACTTTTGTATAGAGGGAACCATCTACCCTAATAAGTCTAGAAACAACTTCTACAGCAACACACTTACACTTAATACTGAAAATGGAAGGACTTGACAGATGGGAGCAGCAGATTACCCGGCCCTTGAGTGACCACTTTAGAAGCCTAGAAGAAGAGCTGTGCAGGCTCCTTGTGGTCTCACAGTCTGGTTCAGGTACACATCTGGCGAGAACAGATCGCTCACTGGGGGAGCCTTATGGCGGATCTATCCCTCCCATGGCAGACCCGACTTGTGTAGAGGCCCTTCACTTCTATGTCTGGATGGATTACATGATGGCCGTCTTTAAAAGTCCTACCCCTGTTCCAGAACCGGGAGCCCTGTCTAACAATGTAGAGATGGCGCTGCCCGCTCATATACAGCTGGAGTTTGAATCTGTGAAGGACATGGAGACTCTCCCTGACCCTTTGCAGGAATACTTCTCTCTGCCTAACACCCGGGGGGCAGTTGAAATTAAAGCCGATCAAAAGACCCATTTTAAATCCCCAATACCGGAGCACTTACACATAATTGGAGGGGTTGATCATGTTTGTTCACTCCTGGCCTCTGATTGGGGGGGAGGCAGCTGGGGAGGAGAGCCTCGTAATACAGAGCCAGAGATCATGTGCCTACACTCTGGGATTGTCACCCGACCATAGATCGCAAACTTCAGTTGATGCTGGGGGCAAACCGGGAGGAGAGCTATGGTTTGTCCATGAGAGCCAGATCCTTTTGGACACATTGAGCCCCTGGGGCCGGCAAATCTTTTTTCCAGGGCACAATCTTACAATCAGCCTCTATAGCACTGTGCACCATGGAATAGGCTAAGAAAGTTATGTGAACCAGGTCCTCCCCAGATTACGGCACACAAGGACAATTTATTAACCATCCTTGTTTAAAAACAAAATGGGAGACGAAGCTTGACGAGTGGGTCTGACAACTTTTATATCTGGCCCTGCATCTAACAGTGAGAACTTCTCAGGGTGTGCAATTGGGGGTAGGATGTATGCGGCCCCAAAAAAATTAGGTCTATTTCATAAGTCATATGGACACTAAAACTGAGCTAATCCAGATTCATAACATTCATATTAGTAATCCATAGTAACCTAGTTCTTCTTAGTCCTATAAGACTTAACAGTTTAGAGATCCTAATATGAGATATATAGCATTGTGTGTGTCTTTTGTTTTGTTCTGGTTGTTTGTCTTCTTCCTCTTAATCCTATTAATATGATGTTATTAATGTTAAACACATGAGTTTTAGTATCCTCACATCTGATATATCACTTCCACCTATATAGATATATATTGGATAGGCTATTACAGACCTATACACACAACTTTCCGTAAGCACTAGAGTAATGATGTTCATTATTGTGAATGTACCCTATTCTACATATATATGCTTTTAAAGCTAAGTCACAATTTAGTTTAAAATACCAGCTGTGCTAGTCATACCACCTAAGATATCCTTAGCATAAACCGTACATGACACATGCTATAGAGCCCTTTGTGCTCTACCCCTAGATCATTTGATACCCCAGTATATGCTACAAAGATGGTGGTAGTTAAATAGGGGATAATTTAGCCATGGGGTTAGCAATACTTGTACCCCCACATCTGATCTATCGCTTCCATATGTATAAATCTGTGCTAGATAGGCTATTGCAGACCTATACACATGACTTGTAGTAGCACTAGAGTACTGATATTTACTATTGCAAGTGTAATCCTATCCTACACTGTATTCTAAATAATGCCTGTTAAATTATGGGAGAGTGTCTTGGTGTTAAACTATTGTGTATATAAAATGAAAAGTTAGTTGGTACTATTCCATCTTATTTAGTTGGTGTGCTGTCAGCGGCTGAGATGGCTCACTCTCACCTATTCATAACTCCTATCAACACCATTTGCTAGTTGATGCATACCTAGTATGGTATTCTCCCCCCCCAAAAACATATTTACTAGCTCCATCGCCAATAAATCTTAGCTTCAAAGCTCATACCTAACTTTATATTTATACGTTATAATAGGCAATGTGTTATACAGCTTATTTTATCAATTTACTTTTTAATGATGGTTCCCATTTCAACATATTTGTTAGCACCTACTAATGGACCCACAAGTGGTCCTTTTCCCATTTCCTCTCCCTCATATCCCCAACTTAATTTTTCCTCATGGTTTGCAGTCTAAGAGTGGCTGCTTTATTTCAAAAAAGGGGGAAATTATTATTTGTCATTTAGACTTATTACATTAAGGGACATCCTTGTTAATATATAGTGAAAATGAGGTTTCTGACATGTAATCATACTTGCTATTGTATACATGCACATTGTGTTTTCCTAAGATTATTATGTGCTGCTCTACCATTGTGCTGTCGATTATCGCATTTTAAGATATTCTTGATGTTTATGTATGTGAAAGTTAAACCTCAATAAAAAAAAAACTTAAAAAAAAATAAATAAAAAAAAATGTTCTATCAGAATCATGAAAGATTAATTTGACCTGAGTGTCCCTTTAAGACTAGACCAACGACTGATTGAATACTGCACATTGACAGTTAGCTTTATAAGGTACCACAGACGTTACTTTGAAATTAATAACTCACTAAGCTATGAACAAATACTCCACAGAAAATGTGGTCAGCCGGGTGGAAGATGTGTAATAATTAGCAATATTATAATATTTTCTATTATTTATAAATGTTACTTAAAGGGACAGTCAACACTTGCAGTAACATTATGCGATATTGAAAAATAAAAAATGAAGATCCACATGCAGCATAGCCCTTTTGCCTTGCCTACTTGCTTCTTGTACTAATCACCATCGATAACTTCTCTAATACCAGGTAAATATGGCAGCCGAACTCCCCCCACCGTTACGTATCTACCTTCTTCTTCAAATGATCAGCAAATCAGAATCTAATCCTCGGTCAGAAATTGCAAGCGCTCTATGGGACACTCTGTTGAGAATCTAAGGTTTAAAATAATTGACCATGTGCCTCCTCTGAGGGGAGAGAACACAACTTCTACTTCAGATTGAATTAAAATGGATCTATGAAATGAAAACTGTTGTCCCTAAGGGCTTCAATACCCACATAGGCTGGCAATGTTTCTTAAAATTAATACTGGAGTTGTTTTTTGGTATGGAGCTCTGGAATTACATAAAAAGATGAGTATTTATTACTCTTATGTTGCTTGTATTCCTTCAGCCTAAATCTATTCAGAAGGGGACAATATAACTAGAGACTTAAAGGGTGACATCTCACATACTGAGTATTGATTACTCTGATGGATGCCCCCAGCCTATACTGTAATTCTCATGTCCCTTTTACATTTCTATCCTTTTTATTTATTTTGGCTTTATTTATTTTTTCCCCAGTCTAGCTAAATGTAAGTATAGGTGTATTAGCCCTATAGTTAAGATGATTAATTCCTTGATGTTTGATATACTGGTCTGGATGTGATCTGTACTCTGCTATTCTGACTAACTATGTCTATTTTTTATGTGGTCAAAAGTCATCTTTTTGGCAAATGATTATTGTTTTCAGACAAATAATTATTATTTTGTTTTATTTTATTTTCACTTTTAGAACTCGTACATTATTACTTAGATTTGGGCTCTAACAATTCTGTATGTTGCATACTGGGCAGCTGTACTATTAAGTCTTTTTAATCAGTGCCCTAGATAACTCTTTCACTGTTCCTGTGGTGAACATACCATATTAATTTAGGTTTTTTTTACGTTCGCTCAGTGTAGTACACATCTCCCTTGCTACTTGTGTGGTTGTTTATGCTTACGGTTTTATTATGGTGACGCTACCCAGTTTCGTCACAATGGCAATATCCAATGGCAAGTGTTTTTGGAGGGGGCGCGGCTACACAAATAAGCAATGGTTGGCTTATACACAGTCAGTGTAAGGCTTATTATTCCGTTTGCGATTTTAGTGTTCTATGCCAATACAAATTGAAGATAGGTTAGAAATGCATTTTGATTTAGTAAGTTGAGCTTATATATTTAAGAGTGTCCATATTGTTATGGCCAGTTCTGTGGATATTGTGGTCATTTCATGTGTTTGTATTCATGATTGATCACTGGGGATGGTGATCTTACTGTGTGTGGGTTATGTAATTAGGGGGTGGGTGTGTTCCATAATGATGGTTTTCAAAGTTTGCACTTATGAGGTGCTCTAGTTTGTCTGAACAAGGGACACTGCATTGTTCCGAAACATTATATGCCCATTAAATTAAAGTTCAGTGAGTGCTTGTTTCTTTGAAATTTATGGATGATCACTAAAGCACCCTGGCCACTGTGGACAGTTGGTAAGAGTGCAACTTCCTAGTGGTCATATATATATATATATATATATATATATAGTATTTATTTATATAAAATTTGCTGCACAGGAAATTACCACATCTAGGCAAGTATCCCGCTTGCTTTTACCCAGTAAAAACCCATATACACTGTTACCAATGCACAAGAGGAGTCTGTGTAAGATATGCAAATTAGATATGCAACCTCTCAGATTTTACCCAGAATCCTCTTGTGCATTGGTAACAGTGTATATGGGTTTTACTGGCTAAAAGCAAGCAGGGATACTTGCCTAGATGTGCTAATTTCCTGTGCAACAAATTTTATTGATTTACTTTTGAGACATGATGGAGGATCGCAGACTTTTATCTCCACCATAAATTTTTATGAATTATATATATATATATATATATATATATATATATATATATATATATATATATAAAACATGGAAGGGAACTGCACTCCAAGACCGGATCAGGTACACATCCTGTGACTCAGCAACATCCAGCCCTGGGTGCTAAATAGCACTCCAAAAAAGCTGTGATGTCACCAGAGCCACAGGCAGTTAACCCCAGTCCGGAATGGGTGCAAGAAACAAGGGGGATTACAAATAAAAAGTAATACAACACATAGAAACACCCAGCATTCACCAGCTAGCTCACAGCTAAGATAAAATCACAACTGGGAAGGTTAGTAACCGCATCTGGCCAAATGGGAAAGCTCAGGCACCACGTCAAGGTCCTTTCCATTGCCTGAGTCCCTAACACAGCCACACTATCATGTGAGCTCACAAAGCCAAACAGACTGAGAACAAAGAAGGGGTGCACAGGTGGATGTAATCACCCATAGAAAATACAAAACATGGAAGGGAACTGCACTCCAAGACCGGATCAGGTACACATCCTGTGACTCAGCAACATCCAGCCCTGGGTGCTAAATAGCACTCCAAAAAAGCTGTGATGTCACCAGAGCCACATATATATATATATATATATATATATATATATATATATATATATACATACATACATACATTGTATATATACATATATATATATATATATATATATATATATATATATATATATATATACACACACACACAAACACACACTACATATATATATATATATATATATATATACACATATATATATATATATATACACACACATATATTTATACAGTATATATATATATATATATATATATATATATACTGTATAGAGAGAGAGAGAGAGAGAGAGAGAGAGAGAGAGAGAGAGAGAGAGAGATTTATATATATGGGACAACATAAAATACCCCAGGCTCATTAATTGAAATGGCTTGAAAAGCAAAGGGATTGTTTTTATAGGAATAATTGGACACATGCAGTGTCATTTTTTATATGAACTAACGTGGCAATGGAAAACAATGATCTGCATGGCAATCCATCTACATACCTGTAGATATAGAAATCAGATGCTTGTCAAGAGATTGGAAAATAAAACATATGGATCATATTAATAGTGTTGAACATATGAATTAATTATATGTTTATATAATCGATTGTGAAGTATATTAATAAATACTAACCAAGATTAAAGAGACAGTAAAGTAAAAACTAAACTTTCTTGATTCAGACAGAGCATAATTTTAAACAACTTGCTAATTTATTTTTATCATCAAATTTGCTTTGTTCTTTTGGTATTTGTTGAAGAGTAGACTTACGTGCAGCAATGTACTACAGGAATTGAAAACATCTGGTGAGCCAATAACATGAGGCATATGTGTACAGCTTCACCACCAGCTAGCTCCCAGCAGTGCATTGTTGCTCCTGAGTCTACCTAGGTAAGCTCTTCAACAAAGGATTTCAAGACAACAAAGCATATTTAATAATAGAAGTAAATTGTTATAGTACATTGTTATTATCTATGACGAAAATAAAACAGAAAATAAAGGCTTTTCACCACAGGAATATTAACTGTTTAAAAAACAAACAATACTAATCCAAAGAACTGTGATACACTTTGAAACTAGATATGTGCATTTGGGCTTTTTGCTAATTCATCAAGCTGGCCGATACACAAACAGCCACATGCATTATTGGACAAATCAGACAAATGATTGCTAGACAAAATCTATTTGTTCATTCATTCACGTCGTTTGGTGCCAAAAAGGGTGCAGGAAGGCAGGACAAGAGTTTTATTGTTTGGTTACTCAGCTCCTTTGTTTGTAATGATGTACAGGGGGTCTTAGCATTTCATGTGCCCATCGTCCCCTGTCCAATCCTGCCATAGACTTACTAATGACTGATGTTAGTGACAGCCAGTCAGGCACTAAATGATGGATTTTAGTCATATAGGCTTGTTCAATCAAGACTTAATCTAGCATCGGGAGGTGGGAGACTTGAGGAGGCTTGGACATTTTTAACCACTTTGCCTAGAGTTGTGTGACTTCTGTGCCTCTGTGAGCTAGTCATTGACTCAAATTCAATCACAGACTTGTACGTAACTACCTAATTACATTTTAAGCACACACACATTTTGCTGCAATCAGAAATGAATATTCTGATGATATGGATTAAGTTGTATACCAGGTTAATTGTTTAAAAGTGGGATTTGAGCTATATTTTTAAATTACGTTTTAACCTGTAAATAATTGTGTAAACTGAACATGGTGAAAAAACTAAATGTATTATTACCTAATAAATTAATTTATTTTGAAGTGGTGAGAGTCCATGAGTCCCTTACTCCTGGGATTCAACTCCTGGCCACTAGGAGGAGGATAAGATTTCCCAAAACTCCAAGAGTATTTCATGCCTCCCATCTCAGTCTTACGTATAGCCAAAAAGGAGATATGGAAAAAAAGGTAGGAAAGGACAGAAACAGGGAAATTAGGTGTAAAAACAGAACTGCCAACATACAAATTACAAATAACCTTACAATAAAATAAACTTGTGGACTCTCACAAACTCAAAAGAGATAAATTTCTCAGGTAAGCATACATTTTGATTTCTGTGAAATATCAGGAATTTTTGTTGCTTAGTCAAGAGGCCATTAGGTCTATATATGGACGGCCAAATCTCCTGACTATCCATACAAGAAACTGCAAAGTTGTGCAGGGGTTACAACAATTACCAGTTTGCACATTACACATTTGAAATGGACTGTATAATAAGTGGATCTAATTTCTAAATGAACTAAGGTAGCAAAAGACAGTACCAGCATACTCCATAATATACTATAGGTTTAGACAGATAAATACCAATTAAATCTAAATGTAATACACCACATACAAAATGCTGAACATAATTCAAATAACACAACATTCAGGAAAAACTGTAATAGTATTTTAGCAAGAACACTTGAAGTGGCAGTTATGGCAGAAAGAGTTAAAATAAAAATAACCCTTACATAATATTAGAATTCTTACCCCCTTAAAGCGGTTAAAGGATATGAGGACCGCTTAACACTGCTGTATATGAAAAGCTGCTCTGTGAGCTCAGTAATAGAGACCACCCGGGAGCAAGAAAACAGTAACTCCTGCACTGCAGAAGTCTTCTCAGCTGATCTAACCTTGCTGATTACATGGAGCACAATAAGCCAAGACAGAAGCATGACTCGTGATTAAGAAGCTGCTTAGCAAGGGAAATGTGTGCACTGTGAATGCATAGGGCTAAGTCTTAAGGAGAAAAGTTGCTCACTAAAAACTGAACAAAAATGGAATTGCAGAGTAATAAAAACATAAATTATGCTTACCTGATCATTTCCTTTCCATCTGTATAAAGAGAGTCCACAGCCTCATTCCTTACTTGTGGGAATACAGAACCTGGCCACCAGGAGGCGGCAAAGCCACCCCAGTCAAAGGCTTAAACACCTCCCCCACTCCCGTCATCCCCCAGTCATTCTGCCGAGGGAACAAGGAACAGTAGGAGAAATATCAGGGTATAAATGGTGCCAGAAGAACAAAACATTTTGGTCCACCCAACAGAGAAAACGGACGGGGGCCGTGGACTCTCCTTATACAGATAGAAAGGAAATTATCAGGTAAGCATAATTTATGTTTTCCATCTTAATATGAGGAGAGTCCAGTATGGCGCTACTGCAATACCTCTGGACCTCGCCACCGCAAGTAGAGCCCCCAGAACCTTCGTAAAGTCTCTTGGAGCAGTAGCCAGACCAAAAGGAAGAGCCACAAACTGGAAGTGCTGGTCCAGAAAAGTGAATCTTAAGAACTTGAAGTGATCCTTGTGTATTGGCACATGTGGGTAAGCATCCTTCAAGTCATGAACTGTCCCTCTTGAACTAAGGGCAGAATAGACCTTATCGTCTCCATTTTGAACGATGGAACCAACAGAAACTTGTTTAGACACTTTAGGTCTAAAATCGGGTGAAACGTGCCCTCCTTCTTTGGGACCACAAAAAGGTTTGAGTAGTACCCTAGACCTCTCTCTGATAGAGGTACTGGCACAATTACTCCCAGGGAGGAGAGATCCCTCATGCACCCTAGAAAAGCTTCTTGCTTTTCTGGTCTTGAAGACAGGTTTGATAAGAGGAATCTGCCTCTGGGCAGATGAGATTTGAAACCAATCCTGCAACCCTGAGCAATTACCTCTAGAACCCAAGGGTCTTGCACGTCCCCCAACCAAACCTCCACAAAGAGAGATAGTCTGCCCCCAACACGATCCAACGCTGGATCGGGGGCCGCCCCTTCATGCCGACTTTGTTTGCATCACAATCTGCATGTTTGCATCACAGATGAAAGAATTAGCTAAATTCAAGGCTTTAATTCTTTCCTGGATCTTGTCGAGGGAAGTTTCCACCTCGATCTTCTATTCTATTAGAGAGTCGCACTAATAGTTAGCGGCTCCAGCTACCGCAGCAACTGCCACTGCAGGCTAAAACAAGTACCCTGTATAATGAAACATTTTTCTTAATAGAGTTTCTAGCTTCTTATCCAAGGGCTTCTTAAACGACTAACTATCCTCAAGCGGGAAAGTGGTGCGCTTAGCCTTAGGGACAGACCCCCACAACTCTAATTGAGAGTCTGGAACGGGGGACAATTTCTTAAAAGAAGAAGGGGAAAAAGAAGATCCAAGTCTCTCCCATTCATTCTTAATAATATTTGCCATCTTTTCGGGAACCGGGAAAGTCTGTGGCACCATGTCCTCATAAACCTTGTCAAGCTTAGGAATAGAAGGTTCTTCGGGTAATTTAGGTTCCGGAACCTCTAACGTAGCCAACACTTACTTTAACAGAAAGCGTAAGTGCTCGATCCTAAATCTAAAGTCTGGTTCCTCCGCAGCCGGAGGTTTAGAGGTAGCAGATTCCGACCCAGAAAGAGCCTCCTCTGAAATATCAGAGGCGTGTTCATCAGCGGATAATCTAGTATCAAATTAATCCAACAAATTGGTAGATGACCCCTGGGATGGATAGCAATATTTGACCTCTCGCTTGCGCTTAGCAAGGCGAGGTAAAGCCCTGAAGGCCGCAGACACTGCCGTTTGTAACTGTTCAGAAAAGTCTGGCGGTAAGAGGGCCCCTCCCGAAGGAGGATTAGCAGTGCAATGGGAGGCTGCATGTGTAGTAGGAGATGATTGCAGGGAACGCACCTCACGGGATGGAGACCCCTCAGAGGTGGATGGCTCAGTGGTACTAAACATGTTTGTCTTTTTAGATATAACTACCTTATCGAGGCATGTGGAACATAATTGAGCAGGCAGGTATACCGTAGCCTCCTCACAATAAAAACATGTATTAGATTTAGGAAGAGAGGGAGTACCCTATAACGCATCAGAGTCCTCCATAGCTTGCCCTTTTAAGATGGACAATATAACAAGATAAATGGCACCTTTATACTCCCAATGGCCGGGGCACTCATCACCTCTGTTCAATAACCTCCTTCCGGATATATTAATCCATGATTCCATACAGATAGAGTCATACTGTGACCCTGTCTTCTTACGTTATCATATGAGATAAAATGAAACAATCTTACCGTAATCTCTGCCGTGGAACAGACACAAAGCCTCTCAAGTTTGACAGTCTTGTAGCATTGCACCTGACATGGACTTGAGTGATAGAAGCAGGCAGTGAAACTCGTCAGCACTGATTGCTTAGGAGCTGTTAATACGAGTCTGGATGGATTCGCAGAAAGACTCTCCCTGCATCCCCAGACCCTAACATTAGTCAATGCTCTCACTGAGAGGCTGACAAGACTACTTAAAACTACAATCCCATACCGAAGAGTACTACCCTCCATAAGAGACTACTCCGAATCTTCCAACACTTCTCTGCCATCTTCCTGTGACGAAAGGCAAAGAATGACTGGGGGATGAGGGGAGTGGGGGAGGTATTTAAGCCTTTGGCTGGGGTGTATTTGCCTCCTTGTGGTCGCCAGGTTCTGTATTCCCACAAGTAAGGAATGAAGCAGTGGACTCTCCTCATATTAAGATAGAAAGAGCACCTACTGACGGGAGAAATAAAATAAATAATCACCAAAAGGAGATTTTTTTTCCAAAAATAAAAATTGAATAAAAAAATAAATAAACGGCCAGCAGTCACTTCAAAAGTTCCACAGACCCATGACATGTCCTCATAAGTACTTTAAGTATCATAGATTATAATATAAGAGTAGTAAAACTGTCTAAACCTTTGTACCCTGGCTATGATGTACTGTGAAAAATGTACCTGCTAATAGCCTGTGGGCTATGTCAGTGCAAATGTACAATATACTTGCCTGGACTAGACCCATTCTACTGATCTTACCTACTGCAGAAATGACTGCTTCCAGTAGAAAAGACCACATAATGCTGTGTAAGTCACAGAAGAGACTGTAATAACTATCTCAATGGCCCAATAGAAGGAGGCTAGTGGACCGGTCCCTGAGACAACTGTGGCAGGCTTGTGACTAACTACATCACAGGGAATAATTGTGTCACTACCCTATACTCCAAAATACCCTCTGTCTTACTGTGGCAGCTCTGTGAGGGAAAAAAAACAGGCCTCAAATCGGTCTGAGGAACACCCTCTGTAAAAAGAATCTGGAGCATCTTAATTCTTCAACCACCAACTGAGAGGCAAAGATTAAAACTGGGGGGGATGAAATTCTCTTGAAGTTTTTGGAAATCTTTTCCTCCTCCTAGTGGCTCTGAGTTGAATCCCAGGAGTAATGTACTCAGAGACTCTCACCACCTTACAAAAAGGTAAGAAAGAGAGTAAAACAGATTTTCAAAAATCATGACAAAAAGCTGCATGAAAAATATTTTCTTATGGATGGGAATGTTGATGCTGGAGACTACAAATATAAAAATTGCAGTGCCACCCAAAATACTATACTATACTGATTATCTTATAGACAGGAATGAACTTTAATTTGAAATTATAGTAAAAACTCTGAAAAAACATTTTGCTCGCCTCTTGTAACTGACTGGAACAGAGGCCATTATTTGTTGAGTCGCTTATACATAGGTACAATATCTCAGACCACATCAATGTGCTTTTTATATGCTATAGATGTGTTTTTACAGAGACATACAAGGAAATAAAAACTCTCAATATCAATAAACTATTTTATTTTATTGGTACTAACAGTTCCCATCAAACTTAGTGCACCAATTAACAGGCAATATAAAAGATACTTCCCCCTTTACACTAGTAGACACATTTAAAGAGACACTAATTTTTCTTTGCATAAATGTTTTGTAGATAATCCATTTATATAGCCCATCTGGGAGTGTTTTTGTAACAATGTATAGTTTTGCTTATTTTTAACACTGTGCTGATTTTCAGACCCCTAACCAAGCCCCAAAAGAATAGATCAGATATAGACCCAGGTCTGCAGATTCCTGCTTGCTCCTGTTTGAGTGTCCCAGCTTAACCTCATCAACAGTGCTAAACTTGGAGATTCTAAGTAAGTGTATAAAAGGTTTTATACTAGATTTTTACTTTAGTATCTGTGCATATACTTCTTTATAGTAGTGTCTATTACATGTAGTTATATGAAAATTGGTGTATACTGTCCCTTTAAATAGAATGATGAAGTGTGACTCACTCCTATGACCTCTAAGGGCTAATTTATTGTTGAAGTGTAAAGATAGGTAGGCCGATAGGAGCTTAGGAGTGTGCACATGTCTATAGCAGTCTATGGCAGTAATATTTGTATCTATGTATAACATTGCTATAAACATTGTTGCAAACATTGCTACTACATGGCTATAAACACGTGCACGCTCCTGAGCTCACCTAAGATTACTTAACAATGGATACCAAGTGAACGAAGGAGAATTGACAACAGATGTAAAGTTTAATTGTAACTGTATTGTCCCTTTAAATAAGCTTTTCAAAACCATTTGCAATACTGCATACCTTTCATTCAAAGCGTAATTTAAAATGCTTATATAAATGTTTTGTTACCTCTTTTACGTCTTTTTTGCCTTTTTCCTTTTGTGATGACGCAGACTGTGGGTTTTGAGGTGGTGGGGGATTTTTTTGTGAAGTTTTAATAAAACTCCCTGCTGCTGTCAATGACACCTGCAATAAATCATATAAATAAATTGACGCTCAAAGCAAAGTATAAATAACATTCTGAAGTGTATTTTTTTAAATAAAATATGTACAAAATATATACAATTGTAACCAAAGTAAAGGGGCATAACTGTCAACATTAACTTTTTATGATTCAGATATAGGGGCATATGTATCAATGTGCAAGCGGTCATGAAGTATCAGGTCCGCTGCACATCGCTACACATTGATAAATGCTGACAGTATACGCTGACAGCATTTATCTTTGTACCAGCAGTTCTTGTGAACTGCGGGTGCGATGTCGCCCCCTGCAGATTTGATCGGGTTGATTTCTCTCCGCTGTCTCAGAGCAGGCGGACAAGTTATGGAGCAGCGGTCTTTAGACCGCTGCTTCATAACTTCTGTTTCCAGAAAAGCCTGAAGGTTCGCTGGAAACAAGGGGCATCAAGCTCCATACGGACCATGATAAATATGCCCCATAGCATACAATTTTAAGAAATATTACTTTTATCACATTTACTTCACTCTCTTGCTATCTTTGTTGAAAAACATACCTAGGTAGGTGCAGGAGCTAGCTAGCGATTGGTGGCTACACACATATGCCTTCTGTCATTGGCTCACAAGATTTTTCCCAGTAGTGTATTGCTACTCTGACAAGCAATAGTGGAATGATAAAATTAAATGCTCTAACATACTAGAGCATTTTCTGTTTGCACTTTGATATCCCTATAAGACAATGTACAACATAACTATTAAGTATCCTTCTTCCTTTAGGAGCTAATAACAAATTGGAAAATTCCTCAGGCCATAGTATCAGCTGTAGCACAAACAGTACAGTAAACGGGTGCGCTCAAGCATAAACATAATGCTTAGTCAGGTTAGCGTGACTGAAAACCTGGTGTAAAATGTAAGGCGTAAAAAATAAAAATGTGCACCAAACAAAACATAAGTACATTAAAATAAAGTATTACACTCATATATGCAGTTTCTAATAAAAAATGTATAAGGGTTAAAAGCTATAGGGTATATGACAAGGTGTTTGACTGGAAAAGGCTATAATGAATATATATATATATATATATATATATATATATATATATATAATGCAAAGGAACAGTTCAAAAAACAATGATGTTGTTAAAAACACATGGCCAGATTACGAGTTTTGCGTTATGAGCGGCTCGGTAATAATTTGCAAGTTATAGTCACCGCTCACCTCCCTATAGCGCTGCTATTACAGGTTTGCAAAAACCCGGCGTTAGCAGGCAATATGGCAGCGTTGAGCTCTATACCGCACACAAATACCAGCGCTGCTTTGAGCTGGTTTTACGCGCTCGTGCACGATTTCCCCATTGATATCAAAGGGGAGAGGCGGCTAAAAAAAAGACCAACACCTGCAATAAAGGAGCGTAAAGCTCCGTAACGCAGCCCCATTGATTCCTATGGGGAAAGAAAAGTTATGTTACACCTAACACCCTAACATAAACCCAGAGTCTAAACACCCCTAATCTGCCGCCCCCAACATCGCTGACACCTACATTACACTTATTAACCCCTAATCTGCCGCCCCAACGTTGTTGCTACCTACATTACACTAATTAACCCCTAATCTGCCGCCCCCAACGTCGCCGCCACTATACAAAAGTTATTAACCCCTAAACCTAACCCTACGTCTAACCCCAACCCTAACCCTAACACCCACTAACTTTAACATAATTAAAATAAATCTAAATAAAAATTACAATTAATACCTAAATAATTCCTATTTAAAACTAAATACTTACCTATAAAATAAAACCTAACCTAGCTACAATATAACTAATAGTTACATTGTAGCTATCTTAGGTTTTATTTTTATTTCACAGCTAAGTTTGTATTTATTTTAACTAGGTAGACTAGTTAGTAAATAGTTATTAACTATTTACTAGCTACCTAGTTAAAATAAATACAAATGTACCTGTAAAATAAAACCTAACCTGTCTTACAATAACACCTAACATTACACTACAATTAAATCAATTACATTAATTAAATACAATTAACTAAATTACAAAAAAAATAAACACTAAATTACACAAAATAAAAATTAAATTATCAAATATTTAAACTAATTACACCTAATCTAATAGCCCTATCAAAAAAAGCCCCCCCCCAAAAAAACAAAACAAAAAAAACCCCTAGCCTAAACTAAACTGCCAATAGCCCTTGAAAGGGCCTTTTGCGGGGCATTGCCCCAAAGAAATCAGCTCTTTTACCTGCAAAAAAAAAAATACAAACAACCCCTCAACAGTAAAACCCACCACCCACACAACTAACCCCCCAAATAAAATCCTATCTAAAAAACCTAAGCTCCCCATTGCTCTGAAAAGGGCATTTAGAAGGGCATTTAGCTATTTTCCATTGCCCAAACCCTAAGCTAAAAATAAAACCCAACCAATAAACCCTTAAAAAAACCTAACACTAACCCCCAAAGATCCACTTACAGTTTTTGAAGACCAGCCAATAGATTGAAGCTCAATCCTATTGGCTGATTGCAATAGGATTTTTTCAACTTTAATTCCGGTTGGCTGATAGAATTCTATCAGCCAATCGGAACTCATGGGATGCCATCTTGGATGACGTCCCTTAAAGGAACCTTCATTCTTCAGTAGCCATCGACAGAATAGGATGCTCCGCGCCGGATGTCTTGAAGATGTAGCCGCTCGGTGTCGGAAGAATGAAGATAGAAGATGCCCTCTGGATGAAGACTTCTGCCTGCCTGGAGGACCACTTCTTGCCGCTTGGATGAAGACTTCTCCCGGCTTCGTTGAGGACTTCTGCCTGCTTGGATGAAGACTTCTACCGGCTTGATGAGGATGGATGTCCGGTCTTCAAAAACTGTAAGTGGATCTTCGGGGGTTAGTGTTAGGTTTTTTTTAAGGGTTTATTGGGTGGGTTTTATTTTTAGCTTAGGGTTTGGGCAATGGAAAAGAGCTAAATGCCCTTTTAAGGGCAATGCCCATCCAAATGCCCTTTTCAGGTCAATGGGGAGCTTAGGTTTTTTAGATAGGATTATGTTTGGGGGGGGGGGTTGGTTGTGTGGGTGGTGGGTTTTACTGTTGGAGGGTTGTTTGTATTTTTTTTTTTTTACAGGTAAAAGAGCTGATTTCTTTGCGGCAATGCCCCACAAAAGGCCCTTTTAAGGGCTATTGGCAGTTTAGTTTAGTCTAGAGGTTTTATTATTTTGGGGGGGGGCTTTTTTTATTTTGATAGGGCTATTAGATTAGGTGTAATTAGTTTAAATATTTGATAATTTATTTTTTATTTTGTGTAGTTTAGTGTTTGTTTTTTTGTAATTTAGTTAATTGTATTTAATTAATGTAATTGATTTAATTGTAGTGTAATGTTAGGTGTTAGTGTAAGACAGGTTAGGTTTTATTTTACAGGTAAATTTGTATTTATTTTAACTAGGTAGTTAGTAAATAGTTAATAACTATTTACTAACTAGTTCCTAGTTAAAATAAAAATACAAACTTGCCTGTGCAATAAAAATAAAACCTAAAATAGCTACAATGTAACTATTAGTTATATTGTAGCTATCTTAGGGTTTATTTTACAGGTAAGTATTTAGTTTTAAATAGGAATTATTTAGATAATGATAGTAATTTTTATTTAGATTTATTTTAATTATATTAAGGGGTGTGAGGGTTAGACTTAGGGTTAGGTTTAGGGGTTAATAACTTTAGCATAGTGGCGACGGTGACGTTGGGGGCGGCAGATTAGGGGTTAATAATATTTCACTAGTGTGTGCGATGCGGGAGTGCGGGAGTTTAGAGGTTAATATGTTTATTATAGTGGTGGCAATGTCCGGAGCGGCAGATTAGGAATAATAATTTTATTTTAGTGTTTGCGATGCAGGAGGGCCTCAGTTTAGGGGTTAATAGGTAGTTTATGGGGGTTAGTGTACTTTATAACACTTTAGTTATGAGTTTCATGCTACAGATTTGTAACATAAAACTCATAACTACTGACTTTAGATGGCGGTACAAATCTTGACGGTATAGGGTGTACCGCTCACTTTTTGGCCTCCCAGGCAAAACTCGTAATACCGGCGCTATGGAAGTCACATTGAACAAGGACTTTTTGAAAGGTGCGGTAGTTACGTTGCGTTACGGCCAAAAAGTGTGCGGTACACCTATACCTGCAAGACTTGTAGTACCGGCGGTAGTGAAAAAGCAGCGTTATGAGGCTTTTCACTCATAACGCAAAACTCGTAATCTAGCCGACAGTTTCTTTATTCGGCACCTCTTTAAAATACATCCATGGGGAGCACTGAGATCACAAAGATCACAAAGGCAAGCAGCAATGATCCGCTAACATGTTTCGGCTATTCAGCCGTAATCAGCTATGTTCGCGGATCATTGCTGCTTGCCTTTGTGATCTTTGTGATCTCAGTGCACCCCATGGATGTATTTTAAAGAGGTGCCAAATAAAGAAACTGTTTTTAACAGCATCACTGCGTTTTGAACTGTTCCTTTGCATCTTTTAATACTGGGAAACAGTGCTGTTAAAACTTTGGACCCAGTGTGAAGCTGTATTGTGTGCTGATCGTCAGACAGATCAAAGGGAGCCCGTTTCAGGCACAGGACGCCAAAGGCTCCCAAACTGCTAAGGGATATTGGAGCGGTCCCAGAGAAGCAGGTAGCGGTGAGTGCCCAGGTTGTATGACCGTGCTAGCTTTTTGTCATTAGGGCTGCCGCATGTGTATTACCGATGGGACACAGAAAAGGGTATTGAACTTTTAAAATATTTCTTTGATCTGTCTGTACGTGGATTGGGGCATTTAACCTAATTCAGTGACTCTTTGACACCCCTTATTGGTTTATACTCATACACTACAGTGGATAGGGCTTCTGCTACTTGATATGAGCCCACTGGATTGTTTATCCTGCCCTACATCAGTGAATATCTTGGTTTGAGTATATATATATATATATTGTATGCTTCAGACCGGAAAAGTTTTGGATTTCAGAATAGTTTGGATTTTGGAATATTAAAGAACAATATGTTATGTCATTAACACAATATTTATGTTATCAAACAGCTTATACATATATGAATCTGAGAATAACAGATTTAGGGATTTGTATATACAGTATCCCACAAAAGTGAGTACACCCCTCACATTTTTGTAAATATTTTATTATATCTTTTCATGTGACAACACTGAAGAAATTACACTTTGCTACAATGTAAAGTAGTGAGTGTACAGCCTGTATAACAGTGTAAATTTGCTGTCCCCTCAAAATAACAACACACAGCCATTAATGTCTAAACCGTTGGCAACAAAAGTGAGTACACCCCTAAGTAGAAATGTCCAAATTGGGCCCAATTAGCCATTTTCCCTCCCCAGTGTCATGTGACTCGTTAGTGTTACAAGGTCTCAGGTGTGAATGGGGAGCAAGTGTGTTAAATTTAGTGTTATCGCTCTCACACTCTCTCATACTGGTCACTAAAAAGTTGGGCAAGACCATACAGCGGTTTCACAGGACAGGTTCCACTCAGAACAGGCCTCGCCTTGGTCGACCAAAGAATTTGAGTGCACGTGCTCAGCATCATATCCAGAGGTTGTCTTTGGGAAATAGACATATGAGTGCTGCCAGCATTGCTCTAGAGGTTGAAGGAGTGGGGGGTCAGCCAGTCAGGGCTCAGACCATATGCCGCACATTGCATCAAATTGGTCTGCATAGCTGTTGTCCCAGAAGGAAGCCTCTTCTAAAGATGAAACCCCGCAAACAGTTTGCTGAAGACAAGCAGACTTAGGACATGGATTACTGGAACCATGTCCTGTGGTCCGATGAGACCAAGATAAACGTATTTGGTTCAGATGGTGTCAATCATGTGGGGCGTAAACCAGCAGCTGGTGTAACAGATTTCAACTGGTAAAATAAAAGGAGCTTGCTGGCTGCTTATCTACAGGTCAAAATTAATTCAAACATATTTATAACATACAAAGAGAGAAGCGCTCTACCAGGAACAAACAACAGCGAAGTAGCTTGTTCTATGGCGAGTTACCACCTCGGAGCAGCCTCTTTTAGCCCAGTTGTGCTTTCACAGAGGAGGACTTTCCTGAAGTATATCAGTCTGATCCCGCCAAGTAAGGTCAGTCCAGCCCCGAAAGGGAGGCCCAAAGAGGCCAAAATGATTGTTTGGGTTGCCGTTTTCCCTTGTTAAGAGGAGAATTGCCTGGTATTTCTGGGCTGGACTGACCTTGTTAGGCGGGATCAGACTGATATACTTCAGGACCGTTTTCCTTTGTGCAAAGCACAATTGGGCAAAAATAAGCTACTCTCAGGTGTTAATAGGGCCATAGAACAAGCCACTGAGCTGTTGTTCGTTCCTGGCAGATTGCTTCTCTTTCTGTTTGAATTTGTATTATTATGACCCTGGGGAAAGTCTCCCTAAGGGTTATGGGAGAAACAAGACGTGGACTCCTTGCCCAATGTGCTTAGAGGGATATGAGTGCACCTCACTGAGGAGGCCCAAACGAGGCCGAAACAATCGTCTGGGGTTGCCGTTTCCCTTGTTCAGAGAAGAATTGTCTGGTATTTCAGTGTTGGACTGACCTTGTTAGGCGGGATCAGACTGATATACTTCAGGAGAGTTTTCCTGTGTAAAGCACAATTGGGCAAAAACTCCCAGGTGTTAACCGGGACATAGAACAAGCCATTGAGCTGTTGTTCGTTCCTGGCAGACTGCTTCTCTTTCTGTATGTATATTTATAACATAGGCTGCTACTACTTTTTTTTACACCTCTACTTAAATGCTACGTAAAGCGCAATTGGTACTGGCAGACTTGATACTAATTAATAATTCTATCAACTGCACATCTAATGTATTTATTGAAATTGTTTGCAACAAGCTTACACAGCAGTAGCCGGGCACCAAATCTGAAAAAAAAACAATCTTCATAGAACAAAATTGCCAAGAGAATGTAACCGATCCTTAAATAGACAAAAAGAAAAACTCCCAAACAAAACCTGTTTTGTTTAATTCAAGGTATTAGTTGGAATCCCTATATTTGCAGCACGAGGCAGCATTAATTAGCACCCAGAGGCAATCATCACTCTAGTGGCAAATGTGTGCTACAACAAATATACCTACATACGTATGACAGGCAACACTGACAGCTCTGTCATAGCGAATGTATAACAGTTTGCCTGCCATCCGTAGTTATTTCACGAGCAAACAAAAGCAATAGGTTGCACGATTGCACAAGATGAAACATAAAACACATTTCACAAACCTTTAGCTAAAATATGCATTATTAATTGCAGTTTTACAAGGTCATGTCACTGTCCCACTAAAGGGACATTAACCACAATGTAAGAGTCTCATAAAATGATGAAAGCCTAGTAAAAGATGCAATATACATTATTATTTTGCCTGTTATTGTTGCAATTAATGACTGCTAATTGCCCCGAACCCCCAAACTGACTAGATCTTGGCTCTGTGAGCAGGCCCCTCATTTGAACGTAATGGATGCGTGTATATACATCTAAAACGATTTCTTATTATAAATATATTGCAAAAATGATTATAATCAACATATAAATGCACTTATAGACATTTTAGATATCCCTCCTTTTAATGATGAAGTAGTATTACATTTAGAACAGTGCTATTTGACACATCATGGTGCAACCTTTAATAAAGAGACACAATTGCCAAACTTGAAATGTGCATGAGAATCATTTTTGCATTATATTTTTATTAAAGGGACAAAAAGCCCAAAAAATTCCTTTCATGATTCAGATAGAACATACAATTTAAAACAACTTTCCAATGTACTTCTATTATCAAATGTTCTTTGTTTTCGTGTTATCCTTTGCTGAAAAGCAGTAAGGTATGTTCAGCAGTGTTAACTGCAGTAATTTATGGCAGCAGTATTGCAACAATATTATACAATACCAAGAACACTAGGTGGCAGCACCATTTCCTGTGATGTAGTGCCCCAGACATGTGTGCGCTACCTAGATATCTCATCAACAAATTTAATAATAGAAATAAATTGGAAACTTTTAAAATTGTTTTCTCTATCTGAATTATAAAAATGTTGGGTTTCATGTCCCTTTAACAGATGTTTATCACAACAATACTTCTATTTAAAACTGAACTGCACTCAGGTTCGACTATTAGATCCCTTTTATATGATTGACCACCGTAAGCAGCTGTAGAACTCCAATCTGAAACTTTATAATGCAACTTTGCATGTTTTATATTTGTTGCTTTACAAAAATGGCTATGAGAATTTAAAAGCATTATAAAAACTCACTATAATAAACAACACTAATCTAAATTACATTTATTATTATATGGATTTTAATGTCACATTAAATAATAATAGATACAAATTTATAATAGTTACATAAACTACAAAAATAAGTGTTTTGTTTAAACAATGTACAAAAATAAATAAAAGACAATTTTATCTATATCATTATTTAGCATTTTAGACCAATAAAAAATAATAAATTTTAAATACTTCGTAAAGCACTAATGCAAAAGCAAAATATGAAATAGACATATAATTAACTTACTTTCCAAATGCGCATAACATAAGCATATGCCATTAGACAATGTTGTTCATGATAAGGTGAACTGGGACCGCAAATAACTGCCATTAATGTGTAAGCTCGAACCAATGTCTCCAGCTGCCTCACATTCCTTAAATCTTCAAAAGCATTATGGGAAATGTTAAAAGTGTCGCCATCTTCACTCTTGGTAGCCTCTGTATCTTCATCATTTCTTTGATCTTTATGCATGGAAGATTTTTTTCTGGCCTTCAGCTTCGCCTTTTGACTCTTATCTATTTGGAGAAAAAAGGAACCAGATGCACGGATCGCAATAAACAAAATCAGCTAAACATCAGAACAAAGTAAAATGTGTTCAGAGAAGCTATAACTGGTTTGAATTTTACCTTCTTCAGCATAATTTGAAAATTTCATCTGAAGTAAAATATCTACGGCCCAGTCAAGCTGATTAAGGGCATCTCTAATAGGAAATTGGTTGCAGTACAGCCATTCTGCAAATTCCATCAAGTAATCAACTTTCTGCCACTCATTTTCTGGTTTCTGTGAAAGGAAATATTACATAAACATTTTTTTTATATACAGAAACTGTGATCAAAGGTAGAATAGTATTTTTAGCCACAAATAATAGTGTGACCTAACTAATATCACCACAGGATAACCTCAACCATAATCTTCAAGTGTAACATATAACGCTGTCAATATTTAAGCCAATATCATATCATCAAAGAGATATTACTGCAGACATAATAATTTAGCATCAGTTTTATTATCGGACAAATGTTGACGGTAACATTTTCAATGGCTATATTGTTGAAACGTAATTGTGCCTCATACAATCTAGATCCAATATTCCTAGGGGCCGATTTATCAATGTGCGGGCGGACATGATCCACTATAGTGGATCATGTCTGCCCCACATCGATAAATGCCGACAGCCTATGCTGTCTGCATTTATCATTGCACAAGCATTCCTTGTGAAAAGCTTGTGCAATGCTGTCCCCTGTAGATTTGCGGCCAATTGGTCGCTAGCAGGGGGTGTCAATCATCCCGATCATATTGGATCGGGATTATTGCTGTCCGCCGCCTCAGAGGTGGTGGACGAGTTAAGGAGCAGCGGTCTTACGACCTCTGCTTCTTAACTTATGTTTCTGGCGAGCCTGAAGGCTCTTACGGAAACAGCTGCATTCGCTGCAGTATGCTGTCTACTTGTGTTTGGGCTGAACAAGCTGCATTCACCGCCTCAATTTATCATTGAAATAGCTTGCAGCCCCGCCTCCTGCTTTTGTGCAACCAATTGTGAGAGCTTGTCAATCCTCCCAGACAAATCATCCTGGGATGTTTTAACGCCACTGCCTCTTAGTTGGCGGAGATGTTTTTTCAGCACAACACTTATGTCAGCTTTTACTTAAATTAAGTTTGGTTAATAAAATATATGCAAAACTTCTAAGTGAAATAGAAATGTGCTGATGTGTACTTCAACTGAAATGCCCCTTTAATCCAGGATTCAGCAATTACCTTGCAACTGATAAAATACTCTGGCTTTGCTTTCTGTGGACAGATGCGTGGCTCACAGCCACATACCTTCTCTTCGAGACCAGAACAGCTGATCATCTTTTCCACCTGGCTGCAAACTTATGCAGCAGCCATGCTTAGTGATCTCGTACTCCTCCTTAGCATCTTCTTTAATTCCCTGTGCACACCACTGCCAAATGTAGCATATCACTCGGGTAGGGGTAGTCAATTCAATAAAGCACTTCCAAATGTGTTCTCAGCACTTAAGAAGTTAAATCGCTGCTCCAAGTGTGTTGAACAGCATTGGTTTATACCGTTAATTAACTTGTGTGATACAGGAATCAAATGTTAAATGTGACTGGTGTTTGTTTAAGGAAATCAAGTGGTTAAATCACTGCTGAAACTAAATGGTGAATGTATGAGGATGGTATGTATGGTTTTGTAACTCATATAAAGAAAGTTATGACTGCACCTCTATGTTTAGAGGCGAATTAAAAAAGTCCTGGTACCAGCAAGAGTTTTTAAGCGTTTCATACTGTTGTAGTTTAGTTTGGATACCAGTTGGTATAGGATCCACATTTCTAGGGGGGACTAACTGGTTGAAGTGCACAGGATAAAGGCACATTCAACTAAAGGTTCAATGTGTCCAAGAATGTCCAAAACATGAATATCACATAACCATGTTTTAAATTAACTTTCTGCTGTTGGGAATGGGGGGGCCTGGGGGATAACTTAAAACTTTCTGCAGGGTTAGTTGGTTCTAGTTACACCCATTCAGTACAATCTGGCTTATTTTAACAAAATCCTAGTTTAAAAAAATAATAAGACTAGAAAGATGTATATATTTTTGGAAAATAGACATAATTATCATGGATCACTTAAATGCTTTTAAAACAGTAAACAAGAAACTATAGGAATCCCAACCTAAATGTGAGTATAATAGGAAAACTGTCACTAATAAAGGAGGGTTGGCAAATGGAGCAAGGGGGAAATTTAATCAAGTTTGTTCTTATGACCCCTTACTCATCTTAAAGGGAGATGGAAGGATACCAATCCCCCCTTTCTTGTTGCCCTGAGAAAATCTAGTATAAAAATACATTAGGATAGAATTCATAATAAAAGCATAGAAACCGACCACTGCTCTGTAGAACTCCCAGGTCTGTTGTGTACAACAAGCTGAAGAAATTGTCTTTCTAAACTCACTTCATCCTATCATTTGAAACCGCAGGCACAAATAAATGGAATATATATATATTTGCCAAACCTGAAGTGCATCAATTGCATTTTGATAGCAAGCTAGCTGTTCATTTGTATTTTCAGCAGTAAGAGCAACAAGATGCCATATGTAAGATAGATAGTCTTCACTTTCATCTTTGAACTTCTGGATATCCATAAAAAAGTTCTGACCCAGTCTTGCCTTCACCAGTACACGGTGCTTGAAAATGACACTAGATATTAAAGAACAAAAAACAATTAGATTATTCTCAAAGGGACATTAAATTATTATTTTTTATTTATACATTAGACTCTCTCTCTCTTCTTTTATGATTTAGGTAGAACATACAATTTTAAACAAATGTCCTGTTAACTTCTATTTTCAAATTTGCTTAATTATCCTTGTTGCATTTGTTAAAGGAGCAGTGATCTATTACTGGTTGCTAACTAACCACATGGGGTGAGCCAATGACAATAGGCATTTATGTGCAGCCACCAATCAAAAGCCAGCACCTTTGCTACTCCTGAACTTACCTAGATAAACTCTTCAACACAGGATAAATAACGAAGAAAGCAAATTAAATGATAGAAGTAAATTGGAAAGTTGTTTAAAATAGTATGCTCTGTCCGAATCATGAATGTTTAATTATGACTTAACTGTCCCTTTAAGGGGCTTAGTAAAGCTGAGGCTGTGAGTATTTAAAAAAAAAACAAAGAAAAATTCAAGAACAAGGGGTCATGATCTCAAGTAGTAGTAGGTTCAGGAGTAATTTGTGCAATCACTTCTTCACAGAAAGGGAGGATGATTATTGTAATAAACTTGCATTGGGGGGGTAATGACAAACACTGTGGGGAACTTCAACAATACCTGGGATAAGCATACGACTATAATACAAACTAGATAAGTTTACTCTTTTATGACATTTTTGTACAGACTTTTATATATAAAACGTGTTGCATGGTTGCCACTAAAAATATGTGTAGTTGTTTCTAGAATCACTCTAAGACTTTGTTTAGATATTTAAAAAACAAACGGCTAGATTACGAGTTTTGCGGTAATAGGGGTGCGGTACTAACTTGCACGTTATTCTCACCGCTCACTTACCTGCAGCGCTAGTATTACAGGTTTTTATCAACCCGGCGCTAACAGGCAAGAAGTGAGCGTAGAGCAAAATTGAGCTCCACACTTCACTCCAATGCCAGTGCTGCTTAAGTAAGCGGTGAGCTGGTTGTACGTGCTCGTGCACAATTTCCCCATAGACATCAATGGGGAGAGCCGGCTGAAAAAAAGTCTAAAACCTGCAAAAAAGCAGCGTAAAACTCAGTAACGCAGCCCCATTGATTCCTATGGGGAAACAAAATTTATGTTTACACCTAACACCCTAACATGAACCCCGAGTCTAAACACCCCTAATCTTACACTTATTAACCCCTAATCTGCTGCCCCCAACATCGCCAACACCTACATTATATTTATTAACCCCTAATCTCCCTCCCCCAATGTTGCCGCAACCTACCTACATTTATTAACGCCTAATCTGCCGCCCCAAACGCCGCCGCCACTATTCTAAATTTATTAACCCCTAAACCTAAATCTAACCCTAACCCCCCTTAACTTAAATATAATTTAAATAAATCTAAATAAAATTACTATCATTAACTAAATTATTCCTATTTAAAACTAAATACTTACCTATAAAATAACTGATAGTTACATTGTAGCTAGCTTAGGGTTTATTTTTATTTTACAGGCAAGTTTGTATTTATTTTAACTAGGTAGAATAGTTCCTAAATAGTTATTAACTATTTAATAACTACCTAGCTAAAATAAATACAACTTTACCTGTAAAATAAAACCTAACCTAACCTAAGTTACACTAACACCTAACACTACACTACAATTAAATAAATAACCTAACTGAAATACAATTAAATAAATCAAATACAATTAGCTAAATTACACAACCCCCCCCACTAAATTACAGAAAATAAAAAAACAAATTACAAGATATTTAAACTAATTGCACCTAATCTAATAGCCCTATCAAAAAAAAGCCCAACCAAAATAAAAAAAACCCTAGCCTAACCTAAACTACCAATAACCCTAAACATTTATTCCGATTGGTTGATAGAATTCTATCAGCCAATCGGAATCTAAGGGACGCCATCTTGGATGACGTCACTTAAAGGTACCTTCATTTGTCGGGTAGTCGTCGTTGGAAGAGGATGCTCCGCGCCGGATGTCTTGAAGATGGACCCGCTCCGGATGGACGAAGATAGAAGATGCCGTCTGGATGAAGACTTCTGCCCATCTGGAGGACCACTTCTGCCCGTCTGGAGGACCACTTCTGCCGGCTTCGTTGAGGACATCTTGCCGCTTGGATGAAGACTTCTCCCGGTAAGTGGATCTTCGGGGGTTAGTGTTAGGATTTTTTTTTTCAGGGCAATGGGGAGCTTAGGTTTTTTTAGTTAGGGTTTTATTTGGGGGGTTGGTTGTGTGGGTGGTGGGTTTTACTGTTGGGGGGGTTGTGTGTATTTTTTTTTTACAGGTAAAAGGAGCTGATTTCTTGGGAGCAATGCCCCACAAAAGGCCCTTTTAAGGGCTATTGGTAGTTTAGGTTAGGCTAGGTTTTTTTTTTATTTTGGTGGGCTTTTTTAATTTTGATAGGGCTATTAGATTAGGTGTAATTAGTTTACAGATCTTGTAATTTGTTTTTTATTTTCTGTAATTTAGTGTTTGTTTTTTTTGTAATTTAGCTAATTGTATTTGATTTATTTAATTGTATTTCATTTAGGTAATTTATTTAATTGTAGTGTAGTGTTAGGTGTTAGTGTAACTTAGGTTAGGTTTTATTTTATAGGTCAATTTGTATTTATTTTAGCTAGGTAGTTATTAAATAGTTAATAACTATTAAGTAACTATTCTAACTAGTTAAAATAAATACAAACTTGCCTGTAAAATAAAAATAAACCCTAAGATAGCTACAATGTAACTATTAGTTATATTGTAGCTAGCTTAGGGTTTATTTTACAGGTAAGTATTTAGTTTTAAATAGGAATAATTTAGTTAATGATAGTAATTTTATTTAGATTTATTTAAATTACATTTGTTAGGGGGGGTTAGGGTTAGACTTAGGTTTAGGGGTTAATAAATTTAGAATAGTGGCGGCGACGTTGGGGGCGGCAGATTAGGGGTTAATAAATGTAGGTAGGTTGAGGCGACATTGGGGAAGAGAGATCAGGGGTTAATAAATATAATGTAGGTGTCGGCAATGTTGGGGGCAGCAGATTAGGAGTTAATAAATATAATGTAGGTGGCGGCGATGTCCGGAGCGGTAGATTAGGGGTTAATATTTAACTAGTGTTTGCGAGGCGGGAGTGCGGCGGTTTAGGGGTTAATATGTTTATTCTAGTGGGGGCGATGTCCGGAGCGGCAGATTAAGGGTTAATATTTTTATTATAGTGTTTGCGATGCGGGAGGGCCTCAGTTTATGGGTTAATAGGTAGTTTATGGGTGTTAGTGTACTTTTTAGCACTTTAGTTATGAGTTTTATGCTACAGCTTTGTAGCGTAAAACTCATAACTACTGACTTTAAAATCTTGACGGGATAGGGTGTACCGCTCACTTTTTGGCCTCCCAGGACAAACTTGTAATACCGGCACTATGGAAGTCCCATTGAAAAAAGACTATACGCAATTTGCGTAAGTTGGTTTGCGGTAAGGCCAAAAAAGTGTGCGGTGCCCCTAAACCTGCAAGACTCGTAATAGCAGCGGGTGTGAAAAAGCAGCGTTAGGACCTGTTAACGCTGCTTATTCATCTTACCGCAAAACTCGTAATCTAGGCGTAAGAATATAAAATAAATGACAAGTTTATGTGTCTGTGTTGTTTTCATTGTATATAAAATGACAGTGCAATGTATAAATGTAACCTTTCACTATTCTCACTACAGAAGAGGCTGTAAGTTTGTGTGGAAGAGAGATAATAGATCATTTATAAATGTTGCATAACATGTACCAAAGTCGTGCATTTTATGAGCCAGCTTTTCAAATAAAAGAGAAGTCTACACTATACAGTGGAGATAACACGTCAAAATTGGCTTGAATTTCGCATCCACAACAATCTGATCAAATTTGGAATTATGGCATAAACTGCAGATGTCAATGCATTTTTCTTAATATGGTTAGTTATACTTAAATGAAAGACAAGTAAGCATCACTAATACAAAAACTTTCTGGTTTAGCAAGAAATGAAAGCAAAGTGGGGGCGTGTCCAAGTAGCGGCTCTGTGCAGTCGCATGTATCATGAGCTCCGGGTGAGATGACATTAATCCGCCGATTATAGCTCAGATTATACAGCTTTTACCCATCAAAGAGTGAAATATTAACTTCAGCTTGCTGTGTTCATGATCCCTGGGCTGAAACTGGACAAAAGAGGCTTGCAGCGGCGGCTAATCTCGCAGGCAGCGTTCCCCCTGGACCTCCGGGGTAATTTGCTGGAGCTGATCGTCTTTATCATCTCATAAAGAACAGCCTTTATTAACTCACAAAGAACAGCCTTTATCATATCACAGAGAAAACACATACTAACGCAAGATACAAGGGCGCCAAAGAGACTATAGTTACACAGGAACGTCGCAATCGAGACCAGAGAGTTTAATGATAAGATAGACAGCTGCTTTGCTAAGCTGGAAGCCATGCTAATGGCACTAATTGATAAAGCACCCACAGAGCAGGAGCTGCAGCTCCTTATTGACAGAGCAGAGGGATCTGATCAGATAGCATTACCGGACCGGACAGTTTTGTTTCAGGAGGCTGGAGAGGATTTGTACCGAGGTAAGCTTGACCCAGTCCATACACCCCTGCAGGGAAAGCCCAAGACCCAAAACATTAAGACGGCTCCGATGATCGTACAGCAGCCAACTATCATTAACTATATGACGCCTGTCACTGGTCTGGTAATGGCGGATGGAAATGCGCCCCGATGGCTGCCGCGGGAGCACCCGAGGCGGGAAAAACTTACATGCAATCCCAATATGGAGTCTATCCCACGTCATAGCCAGCAGGCAACTCTTGACACCTCTATTATGCAAGACCACAGGGATTAGTGGGGAATTAGCTGTTACAGATGGCAGAAGCAGAAAATCACTGAAAATGTGGACTTAAATATACTTACTGACCTGCCTCAAATGAGGTACCGCATTTTATGAAGGAGTGCTGGCAATGGAGCCGGGTATCACGCCAGATTTCCACCTAAAGATGGACATGTGTGAATACCCGGCCGTGATTTATTCCGGCCGGGAGAAAAGATGTGCTGGTGATACACAGATTATTAGCCTGACGGACTCTAGTTGTGATCTGACCTCACAATTACAATTTGAGGGGGGATAGATTTTATCATGAGTGCTGGCAGAGCATGGACACACAAAGTTTAAAGAATGACTCAAAATAAGTTATAACCATGTTTTGTTTTCAATGTTTTTGTGTCTCTTTTACATTTTATTCGTTATGAACAGAATACTGAAACAGAATACTGAATTATTGTATCGGGACATAACCCTTTAAATATTACTTGCTGGGAAGCACTGAAATGCCAACACTGTTGTCCTGCATCCCTGTTGGCTTTATGCGGGGGATGGGGGGCCCCCATAGTGATCTCAATAATATGTAAGGGATAGTATGCATAGAAGATAGCCCTAGCTCTGTGTAGAAGGGAAGAGGCGTGGCTGGGTTTCGGGCGCGATCAGCGGCCGGGGTTTGCGCCTGGGTTCTCAGCGACAACCACTATACTCGTATGGAGGGGAGTCATACATTGTAAGTGCATTTTGAGATAGATTCAGTACAGTTATGACCTAGTATGAAACACCAGATGAAATTTTGAACTAGATACAGCGCTCCAATTTTCTCTATATAGAGCATAGGTACAGCTAATCTAAAGATTATAAGATAGCATGGTAAGGGTAATATTGCAAGGGTCTCCTTGCTGATTATGTACATAGCTTAAGTAACTACGAACGTCATTTAATTGTTTAAGTGTGAGTATAGCTAACTGGAGGGGATCAGCTCCAGCTTAAGCATCTACAATATCAAAGTATGTTTTGCTTTGTAACCTTTTATATAACTTCAGATGCATATTGCTCTGTGTTGTTTTTTGTTTTTTTCAGTTCTAAGTAGGTATAACATAACCCCCTGGACATTCACAAGATAACATAAAAGGCCCATAAGTGGCCTGTATTGGTGTTAATAGGGGTAGAAAAAGGAGGATTGGCATTATCTCTGTACATCAATTGATTGTTATATGGCTGACTTTATCTGTTCTGTACACATTTATCTACTTTCTTTTTCCTCAATAAAAAATTGATAAGAAAAAAAAAAAAAAAAAAAGAAATGAAAGCAAATTATATAGCGTTGTACAATTTTAACATAACAGGTATATTCCACTTTCAAATGACAGAGGGAGATATGGGGAAAGGGAGGATAGGGAGGGAAGGGGGAGAGAGGGAGGGAAGGGGGAGAGAGGGAGGGAAGGGGGAGAGAGGGAGGAAGGGGGAGAGATGGAGGAAGGGGGAGAGAGGAAGGGGAAGAGAGGGAGAGAGGAAGGGGGAGAGAGCGAGGGAGGGAGGAAAGGAAGAGAGGGAAGGAGGGAGAAGGAGAAAGAGCAAGATGGAGACAGAGGTTTGGAGGGGGAGAGGGAGGAAGAGATATTATGAAATTAAATTATAAAGATTGTGTCCGTGATTTTAATAGAAAAGGTTTGGTAAAGTTATACATAACAGGTTTCTACAACATCATGAGTTATACTAATTCATTACTTACAGTCTATGTTTAGTGCGTTGTAGAATTTGGATAGCTTCATCCAACACTTTCAGCCCAGCTTCCCAGTCATTTTTATCCTCATACATTTTAAATAAAAACTCGTAAAGAGAGACTCTCAGTTTGTGCTCATCATCAGAAAAGTCTGTATCCTTTGAGTTATCTACAAAATACAAAAAAATAAATAATTAAATGATCAATTATTAATACAAGGACAAAATTGTAGGTGTCTAGGTAGCGTGGTGATAAAGAGTATCACGGAAAACTGAAAAATTTCAAAGTTAGTTCAGTTTTCCTTCCCCTTTTATCATGTGATAGTTATTAGCCTATCACAACATTGCATATATGTATATATTATGAACTCAGTAGGAGCTGATGCCTCAGAAAATGAGCATATAAAAAAAGATTGTGCATATTTTTATAATGAAAGTGAATTGGAAGTGTGTTTAGAATTGCATGCTCTATCTGAATCAGGAAAGTTTAATTTTGACTTAAGAGTTCCTTTAAAATTAGCAAAAATGAGACAAAAAGTTATCCACCAAGTTATTGCTGCAGCATCTTAAATCCTGGCAAACAAATATAATGCCTTTCAATTTCTGTCCTTAAAGGGATAGGAAAGTCAAAATTAAATTTGTATGATACAAATAGAAGTGAAGTTAAAAGCGTCTTAAAATAACATGCACTATTTTCAAATGTGCTTTGTTTTCTTGTTATCCCTTGTTGAAAAAGAATATGCACATATCCTACACTATAGGGAGCTAGCTGCTGATTGGTCCCTATACACATCTGTTTTGTGATTGGCTAACTAGATGTGTTCAGCTAGTTGCCAGTATTGCAATGTTATTCCTTCAGCAAAGGATAACAAGAGAATGGAGCAACTTTCATAATAGAAGTAAATTGTGAAGTTGTTTAAAATTGTATGTTATATCCGAATCATGAAAGAAAATGTTGGGGTTTCCTGTCCCTTTAAGTTAACATGTTATATATATATATATATATATTTAATACATACCTTTGGAATTTTCTGTATTGACTCCACAGCTTTGAACATCGATGCTAGGCCACAGGTGCAAATATGTGACATCAGTTTTGGGTTTCTTAAGAAAAAAAACCCATAAAAAAACAGACAAACAAAAAAATATAGAGAGAAGTAAACTTTGTTGTGATGAAAGATTGATCATGCACATTGTTAAACCATTACATACATATGTTCAATATTTTAATAAAAAATACTGATCAAGACACGTTAAAGAAGAGAGAGGGCACAATACATGAATAAATATATATTACAGCATTGTCTTTCTCAGTTATAGGTAGGTAACATGGCATTGTCTTCAGGTGGAGAATGAGCAACAGCCACTGGTTGAAGTAGAGATGATCTGTCAGCTTGGAGTTAATGCAGGGATCTTTGCAAGTGAGTTTGCTTTTGCTGTGACTCACTCATGCTTTATATAAAGAATACCTGAGAAAGGGTATCCAATGTATGGGTGAGATCAGCTAGTTCCCTATTAAAACGCTTCATTATTCAGTTTTGCTTAGAAAATAAAAATAATCAATCTGAATACAGTTTGATCTTAAAGAGACAGTCAAGGCCAAAAAAAAGTTCATGATTTAAATAGGGCATGTAATTTTAAACAACTTCCCAATTTACTTTTATCACCAATTTTGCTTTGTTCTCTTGGTATTCTTAGTTGAAAGTTAAACCTAGGAGGTTCATATGCTAATTTCTTAGACATTGAAGACTGCCTCTAATCTGAATGCATTTTGACCACTAGATGGCATTAGTTCATGTGTTTCATATAGATAATATTGAGCTCATGCATGTGAAGTTACCTAGGAGTGAGCACTGATTGGCTAAAATGCAAGTCTGTCAAAAGAACTGAGATAAGGGTGCAGTCAGCAGATGCTTAGATACAAGGTAATTACAGAGGTAAAATATGTATTATTATAACTGTGTTGCTTATGCAAAACTGGGGAATGGGTAATAAAGGGATTATATTTATTTTTAAACAAATCAATCTGTTTATCGTTAGCTTGGACATGCTCTGCATAGGAGCACATAGAGAAATATAAAACACAGATTACGTCCAAATGTGATAGGTTAACCAACAGTTCAGGGCTGGTTTGGAAGTGCTCAGGACATGAATACAGCTAGAAATGTGAAACACAGCAGTGATAAGCTTAAAAGTCTCACAGGAGAACTGGCTGAATAACCTGCTAAAATCATTGCCTCTGTGTTAAACTAAAATAAGCCAGGCAATAACTGCACTGAGGAAAAAAGGTAACCAAGAAATATACCAATTATCTAGTACTGTGTCTTTTTAAAGTTCAATATCTTGGTCTAGTATGTTCCTTAGGCCAGGGAAAACCGCAATAAGGCAGAGACAGTATTATTTCTGGTCACAACAACCATAGTTTGAAGGTACAGAGAGCTGTTTCAGTAGAACATGGTACTCAAACAATAATAAAGGAAATTTTAAAGGAAAAATCATGTCAAACCTTTTACATCTTGTGAATGAGTAAGTACCCAGAGATAAACTAAATTAGTAAATTAAGTTTTATAGCAAGCAGAGAAAAAAATCTATGTCAAGGATGGCAAACTGGTAGCCCAAGGGTCATATGTAGCTGTCTGCACTAGTTTTTATGGCTCCCATGAAAAAGCAGAACTCAATGGGCAAATAAGGTGGCAACAACTCAAAAGAGCCCTCTGGAGCAGAGAAGATCAATTAAAAGGTACCCGCAACTCTATTTAAATATGGAACTGTGCCATTGGAACTTTTAGGAAATAGATTATTATTTGTGTGCTTAAAACTTATACTTTTATAGGCAGCCCATGTGTTAGGAAATTGAATGTCACTGATTTAGACCAATTATTCTTAAATAAATAACATTCTTTTAGTAAATTGAGGAATATTTGAGCACATATTACTCAAATGCCCTTCACAAAAGATTAAAAAAAAAATCAGAATATGGGATTTGAATAGAGCCCTAATTTTATTAATGCTAAAAATCAGAACACAGAATGGTAAATTCAGTAAATAGAACATGGGAAGTTTTGGCCTAGAGTTGAGTAGATCGCTAAAATAAATTTTAGTGTTATAGAGCGTTACTACCGTGCAAGTTAAATCAATAGCGCTTATATTGTTGAGCCTGTATTACAACTTGAAATTAAAAAGTTTAAGCGTGAACAAAAGATTTAGGCGCACTAACATCTGGGAGGTTGGATAGCGCAACCATTTCCCCATAAACGTCTATGGGTCACGCTACAAATGCCTCTTCTGGCTTTCCCTCACCCGCTAGACAGAAGTTGCGTAAGGCCAACTGCGCTAAACCAGAAGGTGCATTAAATACATTAAATACCCTTGTTCTAATTCCCAAACCCAAAATTATTCTGAAATCCAAACTTTTTATTTAATATTTTCTTAAAAATAAAATGATCAGAAATTACTATTCTCCCCCCACCCCCCTGTAAGCCACAATCTTCTCTGCCAGGGTCTCTGCTTTGTTTTTTTGAAATGCAAATAGATCATATTTAATTAAATCAACAACGATTACCTGTCTGATTACGGTACAATACAATCTTTCTGAGGGTACTATGTAAACGAAAGTATCATGAAACCTTACATTTTTCTTTCATGATTCAGATAGTGCATACAATTTTAAACAATTTTCTCATTGACTTTTATTATCATTTTTTCTTAGTTCTTTTGGTATCTTTAGTTGAAAAGCAGGGGCATATGCTTGGGAGCTGGGCTATTTCTGGGGCACTATATGCATATTTGCAAGAATGTTATCCATTTGCAAGAGCAGTAGTTGGCAGCATTATTTCCTGCCATGTATTGCCCCAGATGCCTACCTAGGTATCTCTTCAACACAGAATATCATGGGAAATAAGCAAATTAGATAATAGAAGTTAATTGGTAACTTTTTTTTTTTAATTGGTAAGGTCTGTTTGAATCACAAAAGAAAATGTTTGGGTTTCATATCCCTTTACATATAAAACTACCTTTAGAACTTGCATATATAAGCTGCATTATTACATGTAAATATTGCCTAATTGACATAAGTTATTGCTGTTTACACTTGGCTAAATCCCTTCTCCAAACTATCCCATTTCACAGATGGAAATATTCAAATATTCCCAAATACAAACTATTCCAATATCCAAACCTTTTCCCCAAGCAGTTTGGATAAAGAGTTTTCTACCTGTAGAGATAGAAAGATTGAACTGAAATGAAGAACAAAGGTATTTAAAGTATTTCTATTAAAACCTTCCCATTAATTTTTGTTTAAAAATGTGTATATATGTATGTATGTGTTTAACTTGTAAAATAAGTGATGTTCAGCTCGGCCGCGCTATCCATTATAAGTACATTCTTGTAATAGACTGCATGCTAATCTTAGCGTGGACGTGGTCCTGCAATATTAATAGCGCTCCACTTGTAATCTAGGCCTATGGTTTACATTTAAAAAGAAAAACAATAAAATAGTCTTGACACACCTACAGAGTTTAAATAATTCTCTCTATTGTGAATATTATCTGCTAGTATATACCTGTTTTAGTTTTGACTCTGCATCAGTAATCGCCTTTATAACAGAAATGGTTGCATCTTTAAGGGGTTCTCGATCCTCTGCTAATGTTATAAAAGGAGAACATGCATGCCAGAAATGCTTGGCAGACTGTAACGTCAGTGTAAAGTTCCCAGCTTCAGCTGCACAACTAGAAACGGAACGTAAGACATCATTATTTACAAACTGTATGAAACAAAACAAGCTAAATTTACTAAGCACTGAACATTTTGCAGAGAAGTTTCTAATTGTTTTTACTACGGTCCAAGATGCATATGAAGGGAAAGAGACCTCAGGATACACAATGTATGCTTACCTGATAAATGCAGCTATTTTGTGATGGAGATAGACCATGAATTGTCACAAGTGAGGTATACTTCTTGTACAACAGGAGGAGGCAAACACCTCTACATTGCAAAGCATTACTACACCACATCTAGAAGGATTGCACAGTTTTATATACAGAGTAGAAAAGCTAGAAAATAGGAAAGGACCTAAGCAGGGCAAATAAAATGCAAAACAGGACCTGCTGCCAACATAATGAAACAAGAAATGGGCAGGGTTGTGGACTCTCACCTTCATGAAAGAAATTAATTTAACACTAAGGGGCTATTTTATTATATGTCGGGTGGACATGATTCGCTGTAGTGAATCATGTCCGACATTGCTACATGTTGACAGCATACGCTGTCGGCATTTAACATTGCACAAGCATTTCTAGTGAAATGCTTGTGCAATGCCGCTCCTGCATATTTGCGGCCAATCGGTCGCTAGCATGGGGTGTCAATCATCCTGATCGTATCTGATCGGGATGATTGCAGTCTGCCACCTAAAAGGTGGTAGAGAAGATAAGGAGCAGTGGTCTTATGACCGCTTCTTCTTAACTTCGGTTTCCGTTGAGCCGGAAACTATGGGGGTAGATAGCAGCATCCGCTGCTTGTTAAATCTACCTCTAATTATGAATTTTGTTTTCTTTCAAAAAATTGTGAGATTACATGTACCATCATATGTGGATTGCACAGTGTGCAAGAAGACTACATCTGAACTAGGTCTACTCAAGTTGTGTGAGGCTAAGCCAGAGCAATCATAATCACTGATGCCCATTCCTGCTTTATTCTAGCTAGCATTCTAGGGAGCATCACAAAAGGAGAAAATATGTATACCAAGAAACCACTAAGGGCTTCCATCAGAATCACTAGGATCCCGGGATCTGATACAATAATGGGTAAACTTGTGATTCAAATAAGACGCTATTAGATCTTTCAGTGGCCTTTCTCAGAAGCTCACAATCTAATTGAAAAGCTCCTGATGCAAGGACCAATCCCCCCCCCCCCCCAAGTGAAGGCACGGATAACTTAGAAATTCCATCTTCCAACTAGAAACTGAGTGGCTGAGCTTACCCTATGATAAGTCTCTGCCTATCTGATGATTTGAGAGACCTCGATCATCACCGAGGAAATTACCCACTGATGACTGACATAAGCCACTGCTGTGACATTATTTTATTGGAACCAAATTAAAGGTTCTTGCCAGAGATTGTGACAACTCTGGAGAGTCTTAAAGATCACTTGGAGATCCAGAATATTGATCTGTAACCTCGCCTCCCTAGGAGAGCAATCTTCTTGCACCTTCAGGGACCCTCAGCCTAGATGACTGATATCTGTTGAGATTGCTGTCCAGTTATGCCATCTGAAATAAAACCCCTAAAAAATGAAGTGGTGATTCTGCCACAAGTCTCATCACCTGATCCACGGAGATAACCTGAGACAAGTGCTTGCAATTTTCATTCCATTCCCACTGAAGATGGAGTAGTAGAGGCCTTAGACTTAGGCAGCAACCATCAGCCAAATGAATTTCTTACATGTGCTGCAACCTGGGGCAAGCTAATTGAAGCTTTCGTTTGTGCCCATCAAAGACAACATCATGGACACTGAGTCTATTATAAACCACAGGGAAGAGACTCAAGTGGTTGAAACCAGAAAGCACCAACCATGTCAGAAAAGCTGAGACAGTAAGGTTTCCACATGCTCAACTGAATTATTAAAGGAGGGAGCCTGAACCAAAATACAAACCAGATAAGACCCACAGAAATCCACTGAGTATGAGCCACCTTTAGTAAAACCCCCAGTACCTTGGTGAGTACTGTGGGCTGTGGCAAGGCCAAAGGGCAGAAAAACAAACTGATAATGCCCGTTTAGAAAGGAAAACCTTTAAGAATTAGACATGATTCTTGTGAATTAGGATATGTAGATATCCATCTTTCAGGACTAATTCTTGTGAAATGGAATGTGCAAATATCTTTAAGGTCGATGGTTGATATAAAATGACCATCCTGCACTACAGGCAGAATAGTGCATGCAATCTACATCTTTCAAGAATTTGTTTAGGGACTTCAGATCCAGAATGGGACAAAATATTTGCTCCTTGTTGGGAACCCCACACAGGTTTCAGTTAAAAGCCCTGACCCTGTTTATCCAAGGGAACTTGAGACATTACACCTTTCTCTTCTAGAGCCACCACACAAGAAATAATGGCCTGAGCCTTGATCGGGTCCTGAGAAACATGACAGATGGAATCTCTCTCAGGGCCCAATGATTAAATAATTGTCCAGCTTGCAGAGAAATTGTAGTGCAGACTTCACAGGGGCTGAACTCACTAAATGATCAAAAGGGAAAAGGTGAAACTCTCCAGCACTGCAAGATCTCTCTCATTTCTCTATATGAAAGAGGGACAAGCCCATTGCAATATAACACTGCATGATATGAGAATTTTGTTACACTTACACTTTATGCATTGTATTTTATACTACCTTACACTCAGATTGGGTCTTTTCAGTATTATTACATTCAGGCTTTGCACTTTCTATTTTATATTTTAAAACATTTACGGCTAGATTTAGAGTTCTGCGGCCAAAGGGATGCGTTAGCTACGCGTGCTTTTTTTCGCCCGCACCTTTTAAATACTGCTGGTATTTAGAGTTCACAGAAGGGCTGCGTTAGGCTCCAAAAAGGGAGCGTATAGCATATTTACCGCCACTGCAACTCTAAATTCCAGCGGTGCTTACGGACGTGGCCAGCTTCAAAAACGTGCTCGTGCACGATTCCCCCATAGGAAACAATGGGGCTGTTTGAGCTGAAAAAAACCTAACACCTGCAAAAAAGCAACGTTCAGCTCCTAACGCAGCCCCATTGTTTCCTATGGGGAAACAATTCCTAAGTCTGCACCTAACACCCTAACATGAACCCCGAGTCTAAACACCCCTAACCTTACACTTATTAACCCCTAATCTGCCGCCCCCTGCATATTATTATTAACCCCTAATCTGCCGCTCCGTACACCGCCGCAACCTACATTATCCCTATGTACCCCTAATCTGCTGCCCCTAACATCGCCGACCCCTACATAATATTTATTAACCCTTAATCTGCCGCCCCCAACGTCGCCGCTACCTACCTACACTTATTAACCCCTAATCTGCCGACCGGACCGCAGCGCTACTATAATAAATGTATTAACCCCTAATCCACCTCACTCCCGCCTCAATAACCCTATAATAAATAGTATTAACCCCTAATCTGCCCTCCCTAACATCGCCGACACCTAACTTCAAGCATTAACCCCTAATCTGCCGACAGGAGCTCACCCTACTCTAATAATGTTTTTTAACCCCTAAAGCTAATTCTAACCCTAACACCCCCCTAAGTTACATATAATTTTTATCTAACGAAATAAATTAACTCTTATTAAATAAATTATTCCTATTTAAAGCTAAATACTTACCTGTAAAATAAACCCTAATATAGCTACAATATAAATTATAATTATATTGTAGCTATTTTAGGATTAATATTTATTTTACAGGCAACTTTGTAATTATTTTAACCAGGTACAATAGCTATTAAATAGTTTATAACTATTTAATAGCTACCTAGTTAAAATAATTACAAAATTACCTGTAAAATAAATCCTAACCTAAGTTACAATTAAACCTAACACTACACTATCAATAAATAAATTAAATAAACTACCTACAATTACCTACAGTTAAACCTAACACTACACTAGCAATAAATTAATTAAATACAATACCTACAAATAAATACAATTAAATAAACTAACTAAAGTACAAAAAATAAAAAAGAACTAAGTTACAAAAAATAAAAAAAATATTTACAAACATTAGAAAAATATTACAACAATTTTAAACTAATTACACCTACTCTAAGCCCCCTAATAAAATAACAAAGACCCCCAACATAAAAAAAGCCCTACCCTATTCTAAAATTAAAATAGAAAAGCTCTTTTACCTTACCAGCCCTGAAAAGGGCCCTTTGCGGGGCATGCCCCAAAGAATTCAGCTCTTTTGCCTGTAAAAAAAAAACATACAATACCCCCCCAACATTACAACCCACCACCCACATACCCCTAATCTAACCCAAACCCCCCTTAAATAAACCTAACACTAAGCCCCTGAAAATCTCCCTACCTTGTCTTCCCCACACCAGGTTCACCGATTTGTCCTGGCTCCGACGTCTTCACCCAAGCCCAAGCGGGGGGCTGAAGATGTCCATGATCCGACTGAAGTCTTCATCCAAGCCGGAGCTGAAGAGGTCCATGATCGAGCTGAAGTCTTCATCCAAGCGGGAGCTGAAGAGGTCCATGATCGGGCTGAAGTCTTCTATCAAGCGGCATCTTCAATCTTCTTTCTTCCGGATCCATGGTCATCCCGCCGACGTGGAACATCCATCTTCACCGACGACTTCCCGACGAAAGACGGTTCCTTTAAGGGACGTCATCCAAGATGGTGTCCATCGAATTCCGATTGGCTGATAGGATTCTATCAGCCAATCGGAATTAAAGTAGGAAAATTCTGATTGGCTGATGGAATCAGCCAATCAGAATCAAGTTCAATACGATTGGCTGATCCGATCAGCCAATCAGATTGAGCTTGCATTCTATTGGCTGATCGGAACAGCCAATAGAATGTGAGCTCAATCTGATTGGCTGATCGGATCAGCCAATCGGATTGAACTTGATTCTGATTGGCTGATTCCATCAGCCAATCAGAATTTTCCTACCTTAATTCTGATTTGCTGATAGAATCCTATCAGCCAATCGGAATTCGAGGGACGCCATCTTGGATGACGTCCCTTAAAGGAACCGTCATTCGTCGGGAAGTCGTCGGTGAAGATGGATGTTCCGCGTCGGCTCCCGCTTGGATGAAGACTTCAGCCCGATCATGGACCTCTTCAGCTCCGGCTTGGATGAAGACTTCAGTCGGATCATGGACATCTTCAGCCCCCCGCTTGGGCTTGGATGAAGACGTCGGAGCCAGGACGAATCGGTGAACCCAGTGTGGTGAAGACAAGGTAGGGAGATCTTCAGGGGCTTAGTGTTAGGTTTATTTAAGGGGGGTTTGGGTTAGATTAGGGGTATGTGGGTGGTGGGTTGAAATGTTGGGGGGGGGGTATTGTATGTTTTTTTTACAGGCAAAAGAGCTGAATTCTTTGGGGCATGCCCCGCAAAGGGCCCTTTTCAGGGCCCGTAAGGTAAAAGAGCTTTTCTATTTTAATTTTAGAATAGGGTAGGGCATTTTTTTATTTTGGGGGTCTTTTTTATTTTATTAGGGGTCTTAGAGTAGGTGTAATTAGTTTAAAATTGTAATATTTTTCTAATGTTTGTAAATATTTTTTTATTTTTTGTAACTTAGTTCTTTTTTATTTGTTGTACTTTAGTTAGTTTATTTAATTGTATTTATTTGTAGGTATTGTATTTAATTAATTTATTGCTAGTGTAGTGTTAGGTTTAATTGTAGGTAATTGTAGGTAGTTTATTTAATTTATTTATTGATAGTGTAGTGTTAGGTTTAATTGTAACTTAGGTTAGGATTTATTTTACAGGTAATTTTGTAATTATTTTAACTAGGTAGCTATTAAATAGTTATTAACTATTTAATAGCTATTGTACCTGGTTAAAATAATTACAAAGTTGCCTGTAAAATAAATATTAATTCTAAAATAGCTACAATATAATTATAACTTATATTGTAGCTATATTAGGGTTTATTTTACAGGTAAGTATTTAGCTTTAAATAGGAATCATTTATTTAATAAGAGTTAATTTATTTTGTTAGATAAAAATTATATTTAATTTAGGGGGGTGTTAGGGTTAGAATTAGCTTTAGGGGTTAAAAAATTTATTAGAGTAGCGGTGAGCTCCGGTCGGCAGATTAGGGGTTAATGCTTGAAGTTAGGTGTCGGTGATGTTAGGGAGGGCAGATTAGGGGTTAATACTATTTATTATAGGGTTATTGAGGCGGGAGTGAGGCGGATTAAGGGTTAATACATTTATTATAGTAGCGGTGCGGTCCGGTCGGCAGATTAGGTGTTAATAAGTGTAGGTAGATAGCGGCGACGTTGGGGGCGGCAGATTAGGGGTTAATAAATATTATGTAGGTGTCGGCGATGTTAAGGGCAGCAGATTAGGGGTACATAGGGATAACGTAGGTGGCGGCGGTGTGCGGTCGGCAGATTAGGGGTTAAACATTTTAATAGAGTGGCGGCGATGTGGGGGGGCCTCGGTTTAGGGGTACATAGGTAGTTTATGGGTGTTAGTGTACTTTAGAGCACAGTAGTTAAGAGCTTTATAAACTGGCGTTAGCCCAGAAAGCTCTTAACTACTGACTTTTTTCTGCAGCTGGAGTCTTGTCGTTAGAATTCTAACGCACACTTCAGCCAAGACTCTAAATACCGGCGTTAGAAAGATCCCATTGAAAAGATAGGATACGCAAATGGCGTAGGGGGATCTGCGGTATGGAAAAGTCACGGCTGCAAAGTGAGCGTTAGACCCTTTCCTGACTCCAAATACCAGCGGGCGGCCAAAACCAGCATTAGGAGCCTCTAACGCTGGTTTTGACGGCTACCGCCCAACTCTAAATCTAGCCGTTAGATTTAGATCCAGCAGTGATTTTACAAATTCTGAATATGTTTTGAAAGTTTCTGTGTTACTTTAAAAATTTTGTATCATACTTTGAATATTTCAGTGTATCTTTTACAAATTACATTACTCATTGTATTTGCGCAATTGTAAACTAAAACTAACAGTTTTAGAAAGTGGGAGGAACAGGGCATCTCCCTGGGCTGAACAAGAGAGTTCTCAGGGTATGTCTGAAGCTCTTTCACAATTCTTAAGAAATGATGTATGCATTTTAAACAAGCTAGTCTCACTGATTTATCTTGCCAGCTGTATGTAGGTGAAGTATTCTCAACATTCGCAACACACTTATTTCAACTAACAGAAAAGTAATATATTCTAAAATGTAGACAAAAGCAAGTTCAATTGTTAAACATTTCTGTTTAATTTGTAATTGATGCAAACTCAGCCCCAGGTGTTCTCGAGTTACCTTCTGTCTCCCATGGGAAATTTTGTATCCCAGAGAGCTTCATTAATTTCCATGAAAGCCATCTTTCATCCCTAAGGGACTTCCAGGTTCCTCCCTTTTTCTAAGAAACGTCAGTGAATTCAGCCCCAGTGAAGTCTGCACTATAATTTATCTCCAAACTAGAGAATGTTTGATTATCTGGTCCATAGAAAGTAATGAAGCTCTCTGGGACAATTAAGATGACAGTTTTTAAGTTTTATTTTAACAAATGAATTGCAATGTAATTTGTAAAAGATACACCTAAATATATAAAGCATGATTCTTATTTGTTTGTTACAAAGAAACTGTGAAAACATAATCAGAATTTGTAAAATCAGAATCCTAAATACAGTGCTGCATATCAAATAAAATACAAAATAGAAAGTGAAACGTTTAAATGTAATACAATTTAATCTAAAGTATAAAGTGATATAAAATAGAAAGTACAAAGTGTAAATACAACAGAACTCTGATGTCATGCAGTGCTATATTGCACTGGGCTTGTCTTTCCTTCACATACAGAAATGCAGGGAATGCCCCTCTGGAGAAGTATAGCAAAAACTTAAATTATGCTTACCTGAAATTTTCTTTTCTTCAGATGGGGAGAGTCCACAGCAGCATTCATTACTTTTGGGAATTCAGAACCTGGCCACCAGGATGAGGCAAAGACACCCCAACCAAAGGCTTAAATACCTCCCCCACTTCCCTCATCCGAGGGAACAAAGAAAAGTAAGAAAAATATCAGGGTGAAAAAGGTGCCAGAAGAACAAAAAAAATAATTTCAGTTTTTCTTAAGGGCACCACAGCCTGAAAACACCCAAACTCCCAACAAGAAAACTGCTTCACTAGAAGCCAAAGGGACAAAAAGAAACAACCCAAGTAACTGCCCAACAGACCGGACCAAAAAGCCACTGAGGAGACAAAGTCTCGCAGACACTCAGCCCGCAAAACAAACTCGCCCCCGACCCAAAGTAAGGGGAACATCAACATTCCCCCAGAAGGGAAGAAAAAGGACTCAGATGAGAAACTAGGGCAAAAAAACCCCAAAGGTAACTCCAAAAGAGTAAACCCGGATAAAACAGGGCAAAACCATGAAAAAAACCCTATCTGCAAATAAACCAAGGATCAATTAATGCCCTGAGACTAAAAGGGAGAAGGAAAACCCCTCCCCTACACAGAGTGCCAACTCGCACCCAAGAAGAACAACCAAAGACAAACCGTCCCCGGAAGTCGCTGAAACAGTATCAAAATATCTGCATATACTCCTCCAAAGCCACAGGCTTCCTGCAGCAAACGGAGGACTTAGCAGCCGGAGGCACCAACCCTAGGCATTAAACAGCACAGGACCATCCTCAAGAAAAAGGACTCCAAGAGTGCAGAACAACTCCTTCCCAAGAAGGACCGGAAAGAAGAGACCAGAACCCAGAAAACAGTAGAGAAAACTACCTGTCGAGAAAGGATCTACCGTGAAGCATCCCCTTAAGGAAGGCTCACAATATGAAACTATGATACGAGACCAAAGATCAATAGACTAGACAGATCCCTAAACCCTCGCTCCAGGCAACAGACCCAGCACCAAGAGTGACTGATAATGCCCAAAATACAATTTCCCCGATCATCAGACTTCCAGGAAGGAAAAGTAAGGAGAACTACCCCCAAAAAAAGCTTGGGTTCCAGGACCCAGACACAGCCCCCTTCCCTGAAGACTAAGGGCCCTCCCAAAGAGAGACCCTCCACTGAAAAGTACAGAGATGGCATATCACAACAAATTCATCCCTTCACTCTGACATCCTGTACACAAGGCTGGGGAAACAACCCCACTTAACAGAGGAAGAAAAACTACCTCCCAGTATTAGGTGGATACTATGGAATAAAGATGTCTTAGGCAAGGGTATTTGCAGGACAAGTATAATTAAAGTACTTAGCCACAGCTGTATTCGAACTCTTGACCTTCAGGTTTCAAAGAATCATAAACTGCCACTAAGCCATCCAAATCCACCCCAAAGGAGGGATCTGGCACAGAACTCCAGAAAATCCAGTCAAAGACAAGGACACATAAACCCGGACACCCAGAACTCAGAGCAAGTTTACACAGAAATACCCCTTTAAGGAACCCCCGGGTTACCCCCTCCGGAGCAGACTTCGCACCCCAGGTGATGCATCACAGTCATATCCAAGGCACCTTGGACACTAAACTCTCACACAAGAGTTCCAGACACAGAGTGCTTAAGACACCCACAACGGGATACAAGTCCCAAATTAAAAAAGGGTGCTAGGCATGATGAAAGCCACACAGCCACTCTGGTTGACCCTAAGGCACTAGGGACAACAGCCACTTAGTCCAGAGACTAAGGGGATGTCCAGAAAACAGAGCTCAACCCTAGAAATTCTGGATTGAGAAGAGAAAAGATTAAACAACCTAATCTGCAACTCAAAAAATATGGGAGCAGATGGAATCCCGGAAGTAGAAAACCCAAAGGCCCTACTTCCTGAAACAGCTGACCAAAGGTTAACCCCAAGGAAAAGGAGACAAAAAAGGCCCAGTTAGCCTCAACCCAAAGGAAGATATACCATCATCAAGGAAAACAGATCCAAAAGGACAATTCCAAAGAAGACCTTGAAGAGAAGACGAGGAACATTACCAATAGTAATCCTTAGCAGGATTCACTCTGTACCCTCACCAACAAATAGGAAAGGACAGCGAGGACTGAGTGCAATCCTTCAGTCGCCTGCAATCACGATTTAGGCGAGGCTATTTGTAACCCATCAGTGAAAGAGTACTCGTGTAAGGAACACCTAGTCACCCTGATGCCCCCTCTTAAAAGAAGAGATGAGGAACAACCTGTTGTCTGGGAACGAAAGGCCTCCTCTCCATGTTGGAGCCCTGCATGGGCAGAGCCTCAAAAATGAATTGAAGCTCAAGGAAGTTCCACTTCACGAAAACTCTAGCAAAAAGCATAATTCGATCTGAAGAGAACCTAAGATAAACTAACTCCTCATTTGAGTGAGAAACTCACCATCCAACCAGGCAGCCAGTTACACCAGCACCATCTGGATGACATAAGCCGTAAGGAACAGAGTTTAGCACCCGGCCAGGACCAGCCTGTTACATAGGGCATTCAAAACTGACCCAGGCCACAGAAAAATCAAGATCCTATAGGATCGACAAAACTAAGGACATAACAAGGTACTAAAACCTTAACATGCAACTTACGCGGAAGTCAAGCGACCACAAAATTACCAGTATCAAATTCCAGAGAAGAAATGTTTCCCAACAGAAAAATTATAACAGACATGAGCTTCTAAAAGAAATAAAACACATCCTAACCGGATCAAAAGAAAAAGAAGGCAGCACACGCAGGTGAACGCCAAAGAAGAATAGGTACACTAACGGGACGAGCCAATCAGAGACCCCATTCCTTCAAAGCTCAGAACTGGAATAAGATACCCCAAAAAAAGGAAACTGGAGACGAAAAGGAGATTAACTGCATCCTCACACGTCTAACCCAGGTTGTCATCTGGAACAGAAGACCGCGGATCCCCCAACCTATTAGGACTGGGATCCTCCAGCACCACCAAAACATGTTGAAGCAGGACACAAAGGCGTGCCAGTCTATAGTGAAAAACAAGACTTACCTCCGCCGGGGCAAGTGATGACCCCGGCCCGAGGGTTGAACCCCTGAAGCTTCAGAGGAAACTGCTTCCCCAGGTGGCTGACCTGACCCAGACGATCCCACGCTTGACGAGCCCTGGTTAGCAGAACACGGACAGTATCTCAGCAACACTTCCTTCTCTAGGAGATGTAAATGCACCAATGCCATAGATATGGCCATACGGAACTGTACTGTAACCTCTGGAAGAAACATGCCGCCTTCCGGAGAAGGGGTAACAGCATTAGGGACACCTGCTTACATTTCCAAGGAAGGATCTAGGGGACACGCCGCGTGGGATATGGGATCCCCAGGGGCGGATGGCTCGGCAAACTCTAAGTTACCTGTTGTCAGGGTGCCAAAAATCAGACTGAGACGAGAAGTGCAAAAACAATCACACCTTTATTAATAGCAAAAATTAATAAAAAGTCCACAAGTCAAATAATAAGCCAGGAGTCAAAACTAGAGCTGGTAGTCAGACAAGCCGAGTCAGGAGCCAAAGCGAGTAGTCAGACGAGCCAGAATCAGGAACAAGGAGAACAGCAGAGTCAGGAACAAGCCAGGGATCAGGAACCAGGAAGGACGTCAGACAGCCAGGTAATGCACAGGAGCTCTCACAAGCAGGTCTGAGACAACGCAAGGGCAAAGCATACTGAACAAAGGCCCTTTAAATAATAAGTGATGGCATCACAATTCTGAGACTGCATCCTGTCTCACATGGATGATGTAAACCAGTCTGTCCATAAAAGGAAGTACAGGAAGTGAGCAGCATCTCCCAGAATGCACCAAAGTCAGCAAGAGAGGTGAGTAAAATGGCTGCCAGCAGCACATGGCAAACAAGTCAGGAAAAAACCCTGACAGTACCCTCCCCTCAACGACCCCTCCCCCGCGGGAGGACAAAAGGCTTATTGGGGAAACGGGCATGGAAGGCACGGAGGAGGGCGGGAGCATGAACATCAGAGAAGGGAATCCATGAACGCTCCTCTGGACCGTAGCACCTCCAATGAACCAAATACTGCTGACCTCATACTCCACATGGTTGTCAACAATCATAGGACGGGGACGAGGCAACACAGTGGTAAACTGATTACAAACCAGTGGTTTCAAGAGGGAGAAAAACATTGGAGATGTGCATAGCAGGAGGAAGGTCAAGAGCGTAGGCCACAGGATTGACCCGTCCGAGTATTCGAAAAGGACTAACATAACGGGGAGCCAGTTTATTGGAAGGCACACGAAGATTCAAGTTGCGGGAGGACAGCCAAACTCTCTCCCCAACCTGGTAGGAAGGTGCAGGCAGACGCCTACGATCAGCCTGGAACTTTTGGCGCTGCATAGAACGATGAAGGCAATCCTGAATCTGCACCCACGTGGAACGGAGTTGCCGGAGATGCTCTTCCAAAGCCGGAATACCCTGAGACATGAATGAATCGGGCATGGTTGAAACCCATAATTCGCCATGAACGGGGATAACTTGGAGGAAGCATTAATAGCACTATTACGAGCAAACTCTGCCCAAGGTAAAAGTTCAGACCAATTATTGTTGTGATCTGAGACATAGCAACAGAGGAACTGTTCCAGAGCTTGATTAGACCGTTCCGCAGCCCCATTGGATTGAGGGTGATATGCCGAGGAGAAGGAGAGCTGGATCCCCATTTGAGCACAAAAGGAATGCCTAAATCTGGAGACAAACTGGCTACCCCGGTCCGACACTATCTCCTTGGGTAACCCAGGGAAATGGAAGACCTCACGGGCAAAAATTGAAGCAAGCTCCTGAGCGGTAGGCAACTTCTTCAAGGGAATGCAATGTGACATTTTAGAAAAACGGTTAACCACCATAAGGATAACAGTATTGCCATTGGAAACAGGGAGCTCGACAATGAAGTCCATGGAAAGATGTGTCCAAGGACACTCACCATTAGCAATAGGTTGAAGAAGACCCACAGGAAGATGTTGAGAAGTCTTATTCTGTGCACAAACTGAGCAGGAGGCAACATACGCAGCAACATCAGAACGAAGACCTGGCCACCAGAATTGTCGAGTGACAGACCAAATCATTTGGTTCTTGCCTGGGTGACTTGCGGCTTTAGGATAGTGTGCAAAAGTTTAGTTTGAAGATTCTCAGGAACAAAACACTTACCACTAGGTTTCTCAGGAGGTGCATTGGTTTGTGCAGTCAGGATCTCCTACCCCAAGGGAGAAGTCAAATTAGTACGTATGGTAGCCAAAATATGGTCAGGAGGTATAACTGGAGTAGGTACAGACTCCTCCTTGGACAGAGGTGAAAATTGTCGAGAGAGGGCATCAGCCCTAACATTCTTACTACCAGGCAGGTAGGAGACCACATAATTAAACCAAGACAAAAATAGCGGCCATCTGGCCTGTCAGGGCGACAGACGTTTTGGTTCAGATAGATAAGTTAAATTCTTGTGGTCAGTAAGAATGAGCACTGGCACGCTAGTACCCTCGAGAAGATGCCTCCATTCCTTGAGTACCAAAGTTACAGACAGTAATTCCCTGTTGCCAATTTCATAATTGCACTCTGCTGGAGACAATTTCTTAGAAAAGAAGCCACACAGATGCAAGGAACCGTCAGGTGTAGGACGTTGAGACAAGAGAGCACCTACTCCAGTCTCAGACGCATCAACATCAAGAACGAAAGGCAGGACAGGGTTAGGATGAGCCAGAACTGGAGCAGCAGCAAAGGCAGTCTTAAGACTATCAAAGGACTTAATGGCAGTAGGTGACCAATGGAACTTTCTATAGTAATTGGCGAACCCATAAAAAACGTTGAATAGACCGAAGACCAACTGGGCGAGGCCACTGCAGAACTGCAGATAACTTGTCAGGATCCATGGAGAACCCTGCAACGGAGATAACATAACCTAGGAAGGTTACTTGAGTCTGATGGAACTCACATTTCTCAAGTTTACAAAACTGGCCGTTCTCACGTAGTCTCTGAAGAACCCGTTTAACATCAGAACGATGAGCCTCAAGTGTGGGTGAGTGTATGAGGATGTCGTCTAAGTACACCACAACACACTGTTGCAACATATCTCGTAGGACATCATTAATAAATTCCTGGAAAACAGCAGGAGCATTACATAGGCCAAAGGGCATTACAAGATACTCATAATGCCCACTCCTGGTGTTAAATGCTGTTTTCCATTTGTGGCCCTCCTTGATCCTAACGAGATTGTACGCTCCTCTCAAATCAAGCTTAGTAAAGACCGTAGCTCCCGTGAGGCGGTCAAAGAGTTCCGTAATGAGCGGAATAGGGTAAGCATTCTTAATGGTAAGACGATTAAGACCCCTATAATCGATGCATGGTCTTAACTCGCCACCCTTTTTCTTCACAAAGAAGAAGCCAGCCCCTGCAGGAGAGCAGGATTTGCGGATGATCCCCCGCGACAGAGAATTGGAAACATACTCCTCCATAGCACAATTCTCTGCAACAGACAGAGGGTAAACCCGGCCCCGAGGAGGAATGGCTCCGGGTTGCAGGTCTATGGCAGAAGACCAGTGAGGAGGCAACGTACCGGCACACACCTTGTAAAAAACGGCTAGGAAATCTTGGTACTCCTCTGGCAATTGAGATACTGAAGAAGTGCACAAGACGTTAACTAGTTTCTGAAGACAAGTGGAAATACATTGCGGAGACCACAACAAAATTTCGGACCTGCGCCAGTCGAGACTGGGATTGTGCTTTTGGAGCCAGGGATAACCCAGAACAACCAGAAAATGCGGAGAGTTTATCACCTGGAACTGGAGGGTTTAAAAATGGAGAGCCCCAACAGCCATGGACAACGGAGCGGTTTCGTGAGTAACAAGTGCAGGCTGAAGGGGCCTGCCATCAATGGCCTCAATAGCAAGCGGAAAGGACCGAGGCAAAACAGGAATGGAGTGCTTCGATATAAAAGCATGAAATAGCCTGCAACACCGGAGTCAACAAGAGCCTAGGTGACTATGGAGGAGTCCACCCAGGAAAGGACAATCGTGACCAAAGGTTTCTCCTTTAGAAGTTCCAGGGACAAGGATAAACCACCTAAGGTCTGCCCTCGACAGGACCTTATGTGTGAGCGTTTCCCGGCCGTGTAGGACAAGACTTCAAAAGGTGGCCCTGAAACCCATAATAGAGGCAGAGCCCCTCCCTCCTCCTAAAGGCCCTCTCCGCCACAGAGAGATGTGTGAATCCCAACTGCATCGGCTCAGCAGTACCTGGTGACTCGGGACCAGGAGGCATCGGAGGAGAGGGAGGCATGGGTGGGAAAGAACACGTAGGAGACAACGGTACAGGAGGCTTCCGCAAGCACTCCTTGAAAGAAGGCCTCTCACTTAGTCTGATGTCAATTAGGATCAAAAAAGACACCAATGCCTTGAGATCCTCTGGTAAATCTCTGGCAGCAACTTCGTCTTTAATCACATCAGAGAGCCCATGAAAGAAGGCGGCAACAAGGGCTTCATTGTTCCAGCCTACCTCTGCTGCAAGCGTACGGAACTCAATGGCATACTGAGCAACAGATCTTGTACCTTGCTGAATGGACACAAGTCGTTTAGCAGCAGAGGAGGAGGAGCTGGAACATCAAATACCCTTCGAAAGGAGGCCACAAATTCAAGGTAATTTGAAATCACAGGTTTATTAGTCTCCCACAAGGGATTAGCCCAGGCAAGAGCTGTGTCAAAGAGTAACGAGATGGGAAATCCCACCTTAGCTCTGTCAGAGGGAAACGCCTGAGGTAACATCTCAAAGTAAATGCCCACCTGATTCAAAAACCCTCTGCACTGATTAGGATCGCCTCCATATCGCTGAGGTAGAGGTGTAAACCGGACAAGCTCCTGGTAGGACTAGGTGCATCAGTGGAAAAAGGAGCAGCCATAACTTGCGGGACACTTTGGTCCAAATGTGCAGTGCGAGTCAGCAGGGTTTGCAGGGCTAGTGGAAATTGATCCAAGCAGTGATCCTGTTCATCCATCCTGGAAATTATGGCAGGTAAAGGTGGATTATTAGCACCATCAGGATTCATGGCCCTTGCGTAATGTCAGGGTGCCAGGAATCAGACTGAGACGAGAAGTGCAAAAATAATCACACCTTTATTAATAGCAAAAATTAATAAAAAGTCCACAAGACAAATAACAAGCCAGGAGTCAAAACTAGAGCTGGTAGTCAGACAAGCCAAGTCAGGAGCCAAAGCAAGTAGTCAGACGAGCCGAAATCAGGAACAAGCAGAGTCAGGAACATGCCAGGGATCAGGAACCAGGAAGGACGTCAGACAGCCAGGTAATACACAGGAGCTCTCACAAACAGGTCTGATACAACGCAAGGGCAAAGCATACTGAACAAAGGCCCTTTAAATAATAAGTGATGACATCACAATTCTGAGACTGCATCCTGTCTCACATGGATGATGTAAACCAGTCTGGCCATAAAAAGAAGTACAGGAAGTGAGCAGCATCTCCCAGAATGCACCAAAGTCAGCAAGAGAGGTGAGTAAAATGGCTGCCAGCAGCAAATGGCAAACAAGTCAGGAAAAAACCCTCACACCTGTTCTGGGAGAAGAGAGCACTCTAAAGTGGTATTTGGAACATAACTGAATTGGATGGATTACCCGGGCCATTTCATACTCTTCGAAAGAAGTAGAATCTGAAGCAGAGACATCCGTCTCCAAAAAATCAGAAGCCTCCATAACTGGGTGATAATTATGGATAGAAAAAAATAAAAACGGAATCTTACACCCCAATGGCTGGGGCACTCATCACCTCCTGTGACCCAGACAACTACCGAGCAGATTCTCTCCGTCACCACATGGTCAGGAATACGGAAATGGAGAAAAGAATGTGACCACGCCTAGTCACCAGGTACACCGTGCAGGCCAGAAAAAAGCGCGCCAAGACCAACAGGTCCTTGAGAAAGGCCCAGCTTTGAAGCCGAAACGCGTTGATGTACATGTTATAAGTAGTCACTGCTCGAGTTTACATATAGGGTAAGCCTATTTTCAATTAAATTTATATTTATATTAGCGTTATTGCACTATGTGACTTTTGTTTTCCCAGGTACTGCAATTTGTTGGATCCTATTGGATTTCTTATTCACTTTTTTCACTTGATTTACTTTTCTCCAATTTTTTTTTTTATTTTAATTTTTTTTTTTTTTTTTAATCACATATTTTCATTAACATCTTTATTTTGATTTTTGATTTCTTGGATACCCCATCATACACAAAGGATTAATTGGATTCACAAGGGCATTGAATTTGTTCCACAAGACATTTGTTAAGGATATCACTACTTTTTTTTATATCATGTGGGACTTTTAATACACATTTTTTTGTGTTTATATATGTTTTGGTATTCCCCTCTCTCCTGAGGGGCACTTACTCTATTGTTTTTAACTATTTTTATAATTGTTTTCAATTGAATTGTTATATGTACATAGGGTACCCTAGTTTATGTGAATGTAATAAATGTATTTTACTATTATTCTGTTATTCTGATACTTTAGCCTATAGTTGGCGCTCCCTCTTTCTATATTAAGGCCACCAGGGCCGTGCAGCCTGACAAAAAAGCCTTTATGTTCCAATATAGCCACAAGCCCAATTTCACTACAGATTAGCAGACAAAATCACATAACAAACATGATTTTAGTCCCCCCTGTTCAATAACCCCCCTCAGGAGATATTAACCCATGATTCCATAAAGTTAAAGGAGTCCCTTTGAGATCCTGACTTCTTCGTTTACATTACATTCACATCATCAAAGTAAAATTACACAATCTTACCGGAATCTACGCTGTAAAACAGGAACAAAGCCCTTCAAATGTAACAGATAGTAGCTTCGCTTCTGACATGGACTTGAGTGAAGAAAGCAGGCAGCGAAACTCGTCAACACTGATTGCTAAGGAGCTGTTAAAATGAGTCGGGATGGTTTCGCAGAAAGACTCTCCCTGCATCGCCGGACTCTAACATTCATCCACTGAGAGGCTGACAGGATTACTTAAAACTCCAGTCCCATTTCGAAGAGTACTACCCTCCATAAGAGACTATCTTAAATCTTCTGACACTTCTCTGCCAACCTCCTGTGACGAAAGGCAAAGAATGACTGGGGGATAAGGGAAGTGGGGGAGGTCTTTAAGCCTTTGGCTGGGGTGTATTTGCCTCCTCTTGGTGGCCAGGTTCTGAATTTCCAAAAGTAATGAATGCAGCTGTGGACTCTCCCCATTTATGAAGCAAATCTGCTTTTTAAGAATTTCACTAGGGATCTCACATTGTTGAAGGATCATTTTAGAATATCTTGCCTGTGTGGAGAGCTTTCAATAAAAGGCCCTCAGGGAGGACAATTCACAATCTGCCTCCCACAGGAAGAGAATCCTAACAGGGGGACACCTTAATGCTGACTTGGATAAGGGCGTAAACATGTTGGTCTGCTTAGGCTTAGACCAGGAGGAGCTGGGTCTCTATGAAGTCTTGGGGGATCATGCAGCTTGAGCCCTGTGATACTCAGACTGGCATGTGACCACTCTCTGACCACACTCTGGAAGAGGAGAATCTCTCCTTTCTATTGAGGGGTTAGTTTACCTCCTGTTTATGTGGTCAGTGTAAATATGATAATTGGCAAAGTGAATTAAAGACCCTCTAAACTGCCTTATCAGCTGCTATTATTTATTGCAACTGGTTCACTAAGGCATGGAGAGTTGAGTAAGTTTTAAGAAATAGCTGCAATAGAATAAAATAGCAATTGGTAAATATGGACAGGTTATAGAGCCCGGAAAGTTTTTTATTAGTGAACTTTGCTCAGTGTAATCTATTTGTGAGCATATATAAAAAAAAAAAAAGCACAATAGGCAACTCTTTATTTGTAAGTCAGTCACAAGGAAAATGGTATCTTGAAGTATACTTATGTTACCTTGCACTTAATTGGAATGCTTGAATGGCAGTAAGACGCAAATGTTTTCTTCCAAAACAATTGTCAATGATGCTTTGGCCTTGAATGCATGCAGCAACACTTAACATTTCTTGTTCCAAAGTAAAACTGTGCCTACAAAAGATGCATATGACAGTCATTATTTTGCATATAAAAGGAAACATATTATCACATCATTTCATTTTGTTTATGTCAATTTCTAATCATTAAAGAGGGACAGTTCACCCCAAAAGATGTTTCCCTTTAAATTGTTCCCAATGATCCATTTTACCTGCTAGAATGTATCAAATTGTTTACAAGTAGCTCCTTTACCCTTATTTCCACATTTGAAATAATGGATTTAGCCTGTGGTATCCCCACCTATACTGAAAGTTTGTATACTGGAGTCTAGGCTATTGACAAGCTATGTCAACACAGTCAGCAGAAGAAATTACACTCTCAGTGAGGTGCAAGATAGTTAATAAAATGATAATTTTTTTATTGTTCTCTCTAAATATTAAGCTTTGGTTTTCCAAACAAATATTAGATAAGGAAGCAAGTCTGTGTACACAAAGTGATAACATAATGAGATCTGATATTGCCTGAAACTCAACCCACTGTAATAGGCTGTGGTTTAAAAGCACAAAACCTGCTAATTCGTATACACACACAAAAAAAAACAGGAAAATGCAATTTCTCATACATTTTACACTCTGCAGCTGGTATAACAAGTCATTGAAACACATTAATATAAAAACAATTTTACAGTGTACTGTCCCTTTAAGTATTTTAGGTTTCTCAATTATTGCATACTACTATGAGTATAACCTCTTGCTGCCTGTATACCTGTGTATTACCCTGCTGTGCTTGCTAAATTGTACTCTAAACAATCTGCAACAGTTTAATCAAGTCTTACAGTACTTCTTGTTTAAGCTACCTTGCTTGCAGTTAACTTAATTGAACTTATATAAGCAGATTGTTGAAGCCTTAAAAATACCTCTTGTTCTAGTTATTCTGTTTGCCATTTTCTGGAATGAGATTATACAAACTGACTGGTGCTTCACCGGTAGTATCCAGTACCTAGTATCTAGTTTCTAGCTACTGCTACAAGTATTGTTCATTTTGTATTTGAGTCTATCCCCTATCACTACTTAAACTAGTAAGACCAATACCATGACTATTTATAAACGGACAGTCAACACTTCCGTTAACATGATTTGATATTGGAAATAAAAAAACGAAGATCCGCCTGCACTATACCCCTCCTGCCTTGCCGCCTTGCTTCTGTCCTAATCAGCGTCGCTAACTACTCTAATACCTGGTAAATATGGCAGCCGAACTCCCCCCACCGTTACGTAGCTGCCTTCTTCTTCAACTGATAAGCAAATCAGAATCCAGTCCTCGGACAGAAATTGTACGCGCGTGCAATTTCTGTGCATCATTAAAATGTAACATTGGGTATGACTGGGCTACAATAGGTAGCAAGAACATCATAAATAACAAGCAAGTTGGACATTTCCTAAAACTAATCCTGTCTTCTCCTACAAAATCATATTATATGAGTTCATAGCAAATAACAGGAGTTATCCATAGTATTTAAATCTACTGGGGAAGTCCCAGGGATCTCTAGTAGACAGGGTGTTTGAACCACTTACACGATCATAGAGTGTGCATCCTCTATATAAAATAGTGGCATCAGTTTGATCAGATTGCTGTGTTTAAACTTCTATGAGAAATAAATATATATTGTCACTATTTTTTATTACTTTAAATAGCAGTTGAATTATAATTGGTCACTTAGGATTTAGGCCATGTGTCTCTTGTCCATAGGATCTTTAAAAGAAGAACTACCCCTTAATTGAGCGACATCATTTTTTCATAATCCAGAAATTGATGAATTAATTTCAGATACATCCTCCATAAGTAGTAAGACTGATTCATTCAGCTTTGCTGGTCATTTGGCAAACACACTGCTTTTCACTCATTTTAATGCACATACTGTTTGGGAAATATTGGATGGAAATTGCATGAAAATCATGTCATCGTGCTTATCAAACCTACAAGGAAGCAGCTCACCCAACTTTCCCTCTTGCTTTAATGGATTTTTATTTTAATACTACAAATATAAGATTCACAACACAAAGTAAACGGCATATTGAAATAATTCACAAATAATTCTCTGTTAAAAACAAGTTTTTGAGTGGAAGTAACTAGTTGTAGACTAGAAAATGTACAATATTGATTATATACAAACCAAGCATCCTCACATTCACCTAAAAAACTAAGATAAAGTTTTATTCCTAGAGTGTATACCTACTGGACCATTAGGAAAAACACATATAGCAGACATGAAGACACAGCACAGATATACAGGTAGCTGGTGAATCCCCAATATTATCCTACCTGCTCCTGTAAAATCACTATGCATGCATGTTTGATAAATTCCACAGGATATATTAAATTGCAAGATACTTAAAGGGACAGTATACACCGATTTTCATATAACTGAATGTAATAAACGCTACTATAAAGAAAAATATGCACAGATACTGATCTAAATATCCATTTTAAACCCTTTTAAAAACTTACTTAGAAGCTCTCAGTTTAGCACTGTTGATGAGGTAGTCTGGGACACCCACTGAAAGGGGTTGGGTAAACAAAAAGAGCAGAAACTACCCCCTCCCCCGCATGTGAAAAGACAGATAACATAAACAGGAGCCTGAAGGGGGTCTGTAAACGCACGTATACATCTGGCACTGTGGGGCTTGGTTAGGAGTCTAAAAATCAGCACAATGTTCTTAAAAAACATTTTTTATAAAAATACTACCAAATCGGCTATATAAATGGATAATCTAGAAAACATTTATGCAACAATTAGTGTAAAATGTCCCTTTAAGTAACGCAAGCAATAATAGGAAGGGAACAAGCAACCCCTCAAAAATCTATTTTCTACAGTAGTTAGAGGATATATACCCACCACACCTGACATGGTATTGTCAATAAATGTGTTTGAATGCATATGAAGAGTGCAGCACTTTGGTACAGGTACTTCTGCCTTGATCTTTGCCTTAAAAATACTAAAAAAAAAAGTGTACTACATTCTTAGCAAGCACCAGCCTTGACAATTTAATGAAAATGGCAAAAAAAAAAACATTTTTATTATTTCCTTTTTTTAACGCTAAAAAAACATTTAAGTGATTTAAAATTCTATATATAACAGGGAAAATATTAGGATACAATATTATTATTATTATTATTATTATATAATGTGACAGCTGGATATATCACGTATAATATTTGCAGCATTTTTAATAAAGGAACCACAATATATGTTAGAAATCAAATATAATTTAACATTCAATAACACATCTTGCCAGCAGATGTCAGTATAGTATAATCTTTAATTATTACTTTGCAGTTCAAGTGCCTTGATAAAGAATGTACTCATATTTTCTGAGGCCTGATAAATTGAAATGCAAAGTAGATTTATAAAAACCACAATAAATTATTGGCATTTTAATACCTAATGACAGTAATTACAATATATTTACATTTTCTCAATTAGGCTTTGCAACTTAATATTTTTTAAGTGATATGAGTATTACATTTTAAAAAAACATTCACCTAGATTACGAGTTTTGATTTGTGTTTTAACGCTGAAAAAAATGGCCATTTCAGCATTAAAACAGCAACGCAGCCATTACAAGTCTTGTCGGTATAGCTGTACCGCAAATCTTTTAGCCTGTAACGCAACGTCAGTCCCGCACTTGAAAAATTACGTTTTTTTTTTAACGACACAATCTGTTTCACAATCTGAGAGCAGTAGTTATGAGTTTTACGCAACAAAACTGTTACACAAAAGCCATAGCTAAAGTGTTACAAAGTACACTAACACCCATAAACTACCTATTAAAGGGACAGTCTAGGCCAAAATAAACTTTTATGATTCAGATAGAGCATGTCATTTTAAACAATTTTCCAATTTACTTTTATCACCAATTTTGCTTTGTTCTCTTGGTATTCTTAGTTGAAAGCTTAACCTAGGAGGTTCATATGCTAATTTCTTAGACCTTGAAGGCCACCTCTTTTAAGAATGCATTTTAACAGTTTTTCACCACTAGAGGGTGTTAGTTCACTATTTCATATAGATAACACTGTGCTCATGCACGTGAAGTTATCTGGGAGCAGGCACTGATTGGCTAAACTGCAAGTCTGTCAAAAGAACTGAAGTAAAGGGGCAGTTTGCAGAGGCTTAGATACAAGATAATCACAGAGGTTAAAAGTATATTATTATAACTGTGTTGGTTATGCAAAACTGGGGAATGGGTAATAAAGGGATTATCTATCTTTTAAAACAATAAAAATTCTGGTGTAGACTGTCCCTTTAACCCTTAAAGGGACAGTCAACCATAGAATTGTTATTGTTTTAAAGATAGATAATCCCTTTATTACTCATTCCCCAGTTTTGCATAACCAACACAGTTATATTAATGTACTTTTTACCTTTGTGATTACCTTGTATCTAGGAACCTTCTTCCAGCCCCCTGATCACATGACTGTGACTGTTTATTATCTATTGTCTTAAATTTAGCATTGTATTATGCTAGATCTTAAATAACTTTCTGTGCCTGAACACAGTGTTATCTATATAGCCCACGTGTACTTTCTGTCTCTTTGTGTTGAAAAGAGATTTAAAAAGAATGTGATAAGAGGCAGCCCTCAAAGGCTTAGAAATTAGCATATGAGCCTACCTATGTTTAGTTTAAACTAAGAATACCAAGAGAAAAAAGCAAATTTGATGATACAAGTAAATTGGAAAGTCAATTAAAATTAAAAGTCCTATCTGAATAATGAAAGTTTAATTTATACTTGACTGTCCCTTTAAACTAAAGCCCTTCCACATTGCAAACACTATTTTAAAGTTATTAACCCCTAATCTGCCTCTCCTGACATCGCCGCCACTAATAACATTTATTAACCCCTATTCCGCCACTCCCCGACATCATCACCACTATACTAAAATTATTAACCCCCACATTGCCAAAAAACTAAATTAAACTGTTAACCCCTAAACCTAACAACCCCCTAACTTTAAATTAAAATGACAAAATCCCTATCTTAAAACCCACAAAATAGAAAAAAAAAACCTAGCCTACAATAAACTACCAATAGCCCTTAAAATGGCCTTTTGTAGGGCATTACCCTAAAGAAATCAGCTCTTTTCCCTGTAAAGAAAATACAAAGACCCCCACAACAGTAAAACCCACCACCCACCACCCAACTAACCCCCCAAAATAAAAAACATAACTTAAAAAAAAACCTAAGTTCCCCATTGCCCTGAAAAGGGCATTTGTATGGGCATTGCCCTTAAAAGGGCATTCAGCTCTTTTTCATTGCCCTTAAAAGGGCATTTAGCTCTTTTAAGAAAGCCCAAAACCCTAATTTAAAAAAAAACACCCCAAAAAAAGTTAAAGAAATCCTAACACTAACCCCCGACGATCCACTTACAGTTTTTGAAGTCCGGACATCCAGGCGGTGAGAAGTCTTCATCTAGGCGGCGAGGTCTTCATTCATCCAGGCAGCGTCTTCTATCTTCATCCAGGCGGCATCTTCTATCTTCATACCAGCGGCGAGGAGCAGGTCCATCCTTGAAGACATCCAGCGCGGAGCATCCTCTTCATACGGTCGCCGCCGTATACTGAATCTTTAATGCAAGGGAGCTTTTTCAAAATGGTGTCCCTTGCATTCCTATTGGCTGATTTGATATTGTAAAATTCAAATCAGCCAAAAGGATGAAAGCTACTGAAATCCTATTGACTGTTCAAATCAGCCAATAGGATGAGAGCTACTGAAATTATATTGGCTATTCAAATCAGCCAGATTAGGATTTTGGGCTTTTTAAAAAAGTTAAATGCCCTTTCTCTTGTTAAGTGTATCCAGTCCACGGATCATCCATTACTTGTGGGATATTCTCCTTCCCAACAGGAAGTTGCAAGAGGATCACCCATAGCAGAGCTGCTATATAGCTCCTCCCCTAACTGCCATATTCAGTCATTCTCTTGCAACTCTCAACAAAGATGGACGTAGTAAGAGGAGAGTGGTGTGTTATAGTTAGTTTCTTAACTTCAATCAAAAGTTTGTTATTTTTAAATGGTACCGGAGTGTACTGTTTTATCAAAGGCAGCATTAGAAGAAGAATCTGCCTGTGATTTCTATGATCTTAGCAGAAGTAACTAAGATCCATTGCCGTTCTCACATATTCTGAGGAGTGAGGTAACTTCAGAGAGGGAATGGCATGCAGGTTTTCCTGCAATAAGGTATGTGCAGTAAACATATTTCTAGGGATGGAACTTGCTAGAAAAATGCTGCTGATACCGGATTAATGTAAGTTAAGCCTAAATGCAGTGATTTAATAGCGACTGGTATCAGGCTTATTAACAGAGATACATACTCTTATAAAAGTGTAATATAAAACGTTTGCTGGCATGTTTAATCGTTTTTATATATGCTTTGGTGATAAAACTTATTGGGGCCTAGTTTTTTCCACATGGCTGGCTTTATTTTTGCTACAAACAGTTTTCCTGAGGCTTTTCACTGTTATAGTATAAAAGTTACAGTTGGTGCAGTTAAAATTACAAACTGTGACATTCAGCTTCCCTCAGCAGTCCCCTGCATGCTATAGGACATCTCTGATGGGCTCAAAAGGCTTCAAAAGTAGGAGCTGTGGCAGTTGTTATGACTGTTTAAAAAACATATTTTTCGTTTTGTTAATCTGTTTTTTGTATTAAGGGGTTAATCATCCATTTGCAAGTGGGTGCAATGCTCTGCTAACTTGTTACATACACTGTAAAAACTTCGTTAGTGTAACTGCCTTTTTTCACTGTTATTTCAAATTTTGCCAAAATTTGTTTCTCTTAAAGGCACAGTAACGTTTTTTATATTGCTTGTTAACTTTGTTTAAAGTGTTTTCCAAGCTTGCTAGTCTCATTGCTAGTCTGTACAAACATGTCTGACACAGAGGAAACTACTTGTTCATTATGTTTAAAAGCCATTGTGGAGCCCCATAGGAGAATGTGTACTAAATGTATTGATTTCACCTTAAACAGTAAAGATCAGTCTTTATCTATAAAAGAATTGTCACCAGAGGGGTCTGTCGAGGGGGAAGTTATGCCGACTAACTCTCCCCACGTGTCGGACCCTTCGCCTCCCGCTCGAGGGACGCACGCTAATATGGCGCCAAGTACATCAGGGATGCCCATAGCGATTACTTTGCAGGACATGGCTGCAATCATGAATAATACCCTGTCACAGGTATTAGCCAGATTGCCTGAATTGAGAGGCAAGCGCGATAGCTCTGGGGTTAGACGAGATACAGAGCGCGTAGATGCTGTAAGAGCCATGTCTGATACTGCATCACAATATGCAGAACCTGAGGACGGAGAGCTTCAGTCTGTGGGTGACGTCTCTGAATCGGGGAGACCTGATTCAGAGATTTCTAATTTTAAATTTAAGCTTGAGAACCTCCGTGTGTTACTTGGGGAGGTATTAGCTGCTCTGAATGACTGTGACACATTTGCAGTGCCAGAGAAATTGTGTAGGCTGGATAAATACTATGCAGTGCCGGTGAGTACTGATGTTTTTCCAATACCTAAAAGGCTTACAGAAATTATTAGTAAGGAGTGGGATAGACCCGGTGTGCCCTTTTCCCCACCTCCTATATTTAGAAAAATCTTTCCAATAGATGCCACTACACGGGACTTATGGCAGACAGTCCCTAAGGTGGAGGGAGCAGTTTCTACTTTAGCAAAGCGTACCACTATCCCGGTTGAGGACAGTTGTGCTTTTTCAGATCCAATGGATAAAAAATTAGAGGGTTACCTTAAGAAAATGTTTATTCAACAAGGTTTTATTTTACAGCCCCTTGCATGCATTGCGCCTGTCACTGCTGCGGCGGCGTTCTGGTTTGAGGCCCTGGAAGAGGCCATCCATACAGCTCCATTGACTGAAATTATTTACAAGCTTAGAACACTTAAGCTAGCTTACTCATTTGTTTCTGATGCCATTGTTCATTTGACTAAACTAACGGCTAAGAATTCCGGATTCGCCATCCAGGCGCGTAGGGCGCTATGGCTTAAATCCTGGTCAGCTGATGTGACTTCAAAGTCTAAATTACTTAACATTCCTTTCAAGGGGCAGACCTTATTCGGGCCTGGTTTGAAAGAAATTATTGCTGACATTTCTGGAGGTAAGGGTCATACCCTTCCTCAGGACAGGGCCAAATCAAGGGCCAAACAGTCTAATTTTCGTGCCTTTCAAAATTTCAAGGCAGGTGCAGGATCAGCTCCCTCTACTTCAAAACAAGAGGGAACTTTTCCTCAATCTAAGCAGGCCTGGAAACCTACCCAGTCCTGGAACAAGGGCAAGCAGGCCAGAAAGCCTGCTGCTGCCTCCAAGACAGCATGAAGGAGCGGCCCCCTATCCGACAACGGATCTAGTAGGGGGCAGACTCTCTCTCTTCGCCCAGGCGTGGGCAAGAGATGTTCAGGATCCCTGGGCGTTGGAGATCATATCTCAGGGATATCTTCTGGACTTCAAAGCTTCTCCCCCACAAGGGAGATTTCACCTTTCAAGATTATCTGCAAACCAGATAAAGAAAGAGGCATTCCTAAGCTGCGTGCAAGACCTCCTTGTAATGGGAGTGATCCATCCAGTTCCGCGGACGGAACAAGGACAGGGGTTTTATTCAAATCTGTTTGTGGTTCCCAAAAAAGAGGGAACCTTCAGACCAATTTTGGATCTAAAGATCCTAAACAAATTCCTCAGAGTTCCATCATTCAAGATGGAAACTATTCGAACCATTTTACCCATGATCCAAGAGGGTCAGTACATGACCACAGTGGACTTAAAGGATGCCTACCTTCACATTCCGATCCACAAGAATCCTCATCGGTTCCTGAGGTTTGCCTTTCTAGACAGGCATTACCAGTTTGTAGCTCTTCCATTCGGGTTGGCTACAGCCCCAAGAATTTTTACAAAGGTTCTGGGCTCACTTCTGGCGGTTCTAAGACCGCGAGGCATAGCGGTGGCTCCTTACCTAGACGACATCCTGATACAGGCGTCAAGCTTTCAAATTGCCAAGTCTCATACAGAGATAGTTCTGGCATTTCTGAGGTCGCATGGGTGGAAAGTGAACGAAGAAAAGAGTTCTCTATCTCCTCTCACAAGGGTTTCCTTCCTAGGGACTCTGATAGATTCTATAGAAATGAAAATTTACCTGACGGAGTCCAGGTTATCAAAACTTCTAAATGCTTGCCGTGTTCTTCACTCCATTCCGCGCCCCACGGCGGCTCAGTGCATGGAAGTAATCGGCTTAATGGTAGCGGCGATGGACATAGTGCCATTTGCGCGTCTGCATCTCAGACCGCTGCAATTATGCATGCTCAGTCAGTGGAATGGGGATTACACAGATTTGTCCCCTCTACTAAATCTGGATCAGGAAACCAGAGATTCTCTTATCTGGTGGTTATCTCAGGTCCATCTGTCCAAAGGTATGACCTTTCGCAGGCCAGATTGGACCATTGTAACAACAGACGCCAGCCTTCTAGGTTGGGGTGCAGTCTGGAACTCCCTGAAGGCTCAGGGTTCATGGACTCAGGAGGAGAAACTCCTCCCAATAAATATTCTGGAGTTAAGAGCAATATTCAATGCTCTTCTAGCTTGGCCTCAGTTAGCAACACTGAGGTTCATCAGATTTCAGTCGGACAACATCACGACTGTGGCTTACATCATCCATCAAGGGGGGACCAGGAGTTCCCTAGCGATGTCAGAAGTCTCCAAGATAATTCGCTGGGCAGAGACTCACTCTTGCCACCTATCAGCGATCCATATCCATGGGGTAGAGAACTGGGAGGCGGATTTTCTAAGTCGTCAGACTTTTCATCCGGGGGAGTGGGAACTCCATCCGGAGGTGTTTGCTCAATTGGTTCTCCGTTGGTGCAAACCAGAACTGGATCTCATGGCGTCTCGCCAGAACGCCAAGCTTCCTTGTTACGGATCCAGGTCCAGGGACCCAGAAGCGGCACTGATAGATGCTCTAGCAGCGCCTTGGTTCTTCAACCTGGCCTATGTGTTTCCACCGTTTCCTCTGCTCCCTCGTCTGATTGCCAAAATCAAACAGGAGAGAGCATCGGTGATATTGATAGCGCCTGCGTGGCCACGCAGGACCTGGTATGCAGACCTAGTGGACATGTCATCCTT